>NC_040042.1:27403441-27428441 GCF_003713205.1 Coffea eugenioides | reverse complement strand
ATTATCATGTCCGGTTCCTTCGGGGGATGGATCCATAAAAATTCACCTATCCCAATAACAAAAAAGCCTGACTTGAATGATCCTGTATTAAGAGCTAAATTGGCTAAAGGTATGGGTCATAATTATTATGGAGAGCCCGCATGGCCCAACGATCTGTTATATATTTTTCCAGTAGTAATTCTAGGTACTATTGCATGTAACGTAGGCTTAGCGGTTCTAGAACCATCAATGGTTGGTGAACCGGCAGATCCATTTGCAACTCCTTTGGAAATATTACCGGAATGGTATTTCTTTCTCGTATTTCAAATACTTCGTACAGTACCAAATAAATTGTTGGGTGTTCTTTTAATGGTTTCAGTACTTGCAGGATTATTAACAGTACCCTTTTTAGAGAATGTTAATAAATTTCAAAATCCATTTCGTCGTCCAGTAGCGACAACTGTCTTTTTGATTGGTACTGCAGTCGCCCTTTGGTTGGGTATTGGTGCAACATTACCTATTGATAAATCCCTAACTTTGGGTCTTTTTTAATTCAATTGTGAAATATGTGTATCTAGGGAATAGTCGCTTCAAAGTGAATTCTCCCTAGATACGCATATTCAATTCTGACTCTATATTCTAAAATAGAATATATGAATTTATTAACGATTCAAAACCTATTTTCATCTAAAATAAAAAAAAAAGATGAAAGAAATTCAATAGATTTAAAACTTATTTTTTTGGTAAAAAAATTACCAACCGGGAATAGGTCCTATCACAAGAATATTTTTTTTATTAGGGCGATAGCTCTGAAAAGACAAATTGCCTATCTTTTCTTTAATCTCGGGAGAAATACGATCGGGGGAGCTAATTCAAACCCCTCTGGTAAAATAAGAACAACCCCTACATTCAAACCCCTCTTTTTACCATTAGCAAAAACTTGTTTTAGTTGCTTATCATAAGGAATTCGAACAACTGCTTCAAATACAGTATCAGGAAGTACCGCCTGTGGAACCTCAATATCTACAGGCTTATTAGCTAAATGGCAATTGGCACATACAATACACCCAGTTGCTTCGCGTGGATTTTCATAACCCTGTTGTGCGAAAATGGGATATGCATTTGAAACGGTTGTTCAAGTTATGATATATATCATGAGAGATACAGAAATAGATCGAGTAATCTGTTCCTTTATCCAAGAAAAAATATTTCTAGTTTCCATGGTCCAATCGTTGATCCCAAAATTTCTACAATAGACAATAAGTGGGGTAAGTCGCTAGTATAGTTCCCTATCCACGATTCTGCTAGTTACTAGAATAAATTTAATGGAATAATATTTTACTGGAATATAATTATAGGATGAATCCCCCCAGATGGGTCGAAATAGAAAGCGTAAGTAGGACTTGCAATGTTTTGTTTATGTACAACTACAAAGTAACAAAGGTTCTGATTGGATTAGATTAATATCAGTGGATCTTTTATTAGTCATTCATTGAATGATAAATAACTACAAGTGAAGGAGATGCATGATTTAAATAACAAAAAATCCAATATTTAAAAATTGTATCAAGAATGACTGGAAAAGTGGAAACAAGACCAGATATAATTTGATCATTATGAACAAATCCAAGATCTTTGTAGACAGAGCCAACCATTAGTCCCCAACCATGAGGTGAATGGAATCCGATACATAAATCCATTAATAAAAGAATAGAAAAAGCTTTGACTGTGTCGCTTAAGTTATATAGGAATTTCTGGGTCCAAGAGTTAAGAATAACAAGTTCTTCATTACCCAAAATAGAAAAATCACTTAGAATAACAAAACAGATTATATTTGTCGAGAAGTACAAAATCATATGGATCTGACCCTCGTTGTATATGTTGATTAATTGGATCGCTTCTTTTTGGATTCCTATACGAAATTTTTGTAGATGTGTCTCCGAGTATTCCTCAATTAGTTCATCTAAGACGAGGAGTTCCTCTAATTCTATGAATTTTTCTAGAATACTCTTTTCTTGAATATCATTCAAAAAAATTTCGGATTGCCCAGTATTCCACCAATTATTAACCCAAGATTCCAGACTTTTATTAAATGAGAGAGAAAGCCACCAGAGCAAAAATACTATAGATACAAGATATAAAAGAGGAGTGAATGCTTTCTTTTTTGTCATTTTTCATCTGAGAATTGTTAATCAACCCACCTCATTCATCGACTCTATGCAATCTAATATTTCTTTCACACATGAGTTCTATACAAAATATGAAACCTATAAATCTATTTTCTTTTGCGGTTATTGAATCTAGAAAGAATAGAGAAATCAATTAGGAATCCACTTTGAATGAAGAAATATTAAAAAATAACCTTTCTCGATATCTCAAATTGGTAATTTTTCTTACATCTCCCCCTCCCGGAGCCCAGGTATCATTTTTGGTTATTTATTAAAATCCCCTTTTGGAGGGGAGGGTTGGATTGTTAGTGTGGACGATTTAGAAGATATAATCGGCGGACATGTATGGTTAGGTTCGATTTGTATACTTGGTGGAATTTGGCATATCTTAACCAAACCTTTCGTGTGGGCTCAGCGCGCACTTGTATGGTCTGGAGAGGCTTACTTATCTTATAGTTTAGGGGCTTTATCCATCTTTGGTTTCACTTCTGCTTGTTTTGTCTGGTTCAATAATACCGTCTATCCTAGTGAGTTTTACGGACCTACTGGGCCAGAAGCTTCTCAAGCCCAAGCATTTACTTTTTTAGTTATAGACCAACGTCTTGGGGCTAATGTGGGATCCGCCCAAGGGCCTACTGGTTTAGGTAAATATCTAATGCGTTCGCCAACCGGAGAAGTCATTTTTAGAGGAGAAACCATGCATTTTTGGGACCTGCGCGCTCCCTGGTTAGAACCTTTAAGAGGTCCAAATGGGTTGGACTTGAGTAGGTTGAAAAAAGACATACAACCTTGGCAAAAACGGTGTTCCGCAGAATATATGACTCATGCCCCTTTAGGTTCTTTAAATTCCGTGGGTGACGTAGCTACCGAGATCAATGCAGTCAATTATGTCTCTCCTAGAAGTTGGTTTTGTTCTAGGATTCTTCTTCTTCGTTGGTCATTTATGGCATGCGGGAAAGGCTCGTGCAGCTGCGGCAGGATTTGAAAAGGGAATTGATCGTGATTTTGAACCTGTCATTTCAATGACCCCGCTTAATTGAGATAATAGAGGAGATCTAATGCTTTAAATAGGAATCCTTTTTGTTCCTTTATCCATCTTGGGATCAGATCATACTTAAAATAAAAAAAAGGATTCTTTTTTTTTCAACTCATTTATATAATCTATTTTTGGCTCGGTGGGATAGCCGAGCCATTTCCCCTTCTTTTTGATTTATGATACCAGTCCAAGAAAACCAATAAAGAAACAAATCTATTCAATGAGCAAAAAAGGAGAGAGAGGGATTCGAACCCTCGATAGTTCTTTGTTCAAAACTATACCGATTTTCAAGACCGAGGCTATCAACCACTCAGCCATCTCTCCGATAGACAATTTTTATTTTATTCCTCCGAATAGAACATGACCATAGGGTAGATTCCCACCGGAGGTCTTTCTACAGATAGTGGGAATCTACCACCGATCCGTATATATGAGCCAGCACGCCTGTGAGGACCCGTAATTTTCTTAATTTCCAGGTTTTAATTTCTTTTAATTATACGTTTTTCCACCTTTTCTTTATTCGAAAAATTGTGCAAATAAATTTTATGAGTAAATATAGCTTTTAAATGATTTTTCTAGTATCGGTTAGTTTTTGAGAAACTAAGAGTATATAATGGACGTGGGACCCACTAGTGCGAAAAGTTCGGGAAAATTCGGCCAATTAGGTTAAATTCCGGATACTGTGTGAAATTTATCGGGTGTTAAGAGATAAGTAGAGGATGTGAAGTGATTGATGTGAGAGGAAAAAGAAAAGATAGGATTGCATTAATGGAGGTGACAAGTGTCACCATTGTATTGGAAATAGCTTATGACTTACTATTCATTTTCTTGACTTTTGACCAATTGCTTAAATATCTCAAAAAAATCACACAAAATTCATTCTTGTCTTCAACCTCTTGGCTGATTCTCTCTCTAGCAAAGAAGGAAGAAAAACCTCTTCAAAGTTTGGCAATTATCTAGCTCAAATCCTCCAAAACACTTGCTTGATCTAGTTTCTACTCCATAAAATCCCTCCATTTGGTGCTAGTGAGTGATTTGGTGAAGTTTTTTGGAAAAGCTAAGGTGTCCTACAACTCTCCCTCTCTTGTTTACTAGGTGAGTGGTATATGAACTTTCCCCTACACTTAATGAAACTAGAGTTGTGCTTAGTGGAAGCTAAAGTGTGGAATTTTGTGATTTAATTCTTGTTTTTGGATGAAATGGTGAAGTTTACAATTTATTGGTGATTTTTCTGGTTTAATATGATCATGATGTTGTGGCCTTGTATGATGATTGGCAATGGCCTATAATGACTCTAGTAGGTGTGAATGATTGATAATTGCAAGTAAATTCTGTTTTGGAAGAAATCTGGAAAATTAGGGTTCTTGGTTCTTCATTCTGTCCGAAATTTTTGGTCCTAGATAGAGGCCGAATTGGCCTTGGCTCAAAACATGAAAGTTGTAGGTATTGATGTTTTAAGGGTGACTGTAAAATTTCAGGTCAATTGTAGTAGTGTAGAATGAGATAAGCCGAAATTACTATTGCTGTTCTGGGTTCATCAGGATGTTAGAACTGCGTCTGAAATGGGTTGTTTTGACTGGAATTGTTTTGGATTTGGGTGTTTAGGTCTTCTGATGAAATGTATCTTGATGTCCTAGCTACCATATTCCTTTGGAATTTCTGCATTTGGACCTGTATAGACTGAGTTGTACTGATTACAGCATAGTGTGATTTGTAAACCTGCAATTACAGTTCTGGTTTGGTATTCTGCATATTTGACCTAGTTGTGCTAGGATTTGGACTGAGTGGCCTTCTACATTGTTGTAGCCCTGTCTTTTAGCTTCGAAATGGTGGGTCTTTCACCCTCATCCGACAATCGTAGTGTCTTTGGTGCCATTACCGCATAAGGAGGCCAAAACTGTTTTTGTTGTTGGGGCTAATATAGTTACATTTCCTGATTTTTCTGGTTTCCTTTAATGCTTATATATTCTTATGGAACCTTATTTTGGTAATACTTGGCCTTGGTTTATGACTTGTAAACGAATCTTATTGTGTTTATTTGAATAGTTTTAAGGCTTGTTTTCATTCCGATCATTTCCTAGCTAACTTTTGTACTTGTACTACTTTGAGCCTAGTGAATGGCTTTTGGAAATGAGGTGAATTTTGTGTGAGATGTTGGGACTGATTCGAGGGAATAATGAAGCCTTAATGGCTGGAAAAGTAAGAAATTTAGGGGAAGTGCTGCCCGATTTTCTAGGCCGTTTGGTTCTTTTAAGTTGGATTTGCCTTTTGGTCGAAATAAAAAGGGCTTTTGGGTTATTGAACCTAGGTCTTTATGCTATCTTTTTGTTCCCAAAAATCATGTTTTGTACCCTTGCATTAGTAATTATTTGGCGAGGCATACGACTAGTAGTCGAGCCTCATGTGCATTGTGTTTACTCGATTACGGATGTGAAACCTTCAATTGGTTTATTTTGGTTATTTTAGGGTTTCTTGGCGATTAAGGCCAATCTGAAGTAAAAACTTTTGAAGTTGAGCCGGTGAGTGTACCACTCCCCTCCATTGCTATCTAACTTGATTTCTGCTCTGCAATCTGTTAAATTTGTTTGAGACGAGGGTGTACTTTATCACACTCGTTCTTCTATCTGTTCATATGCCATTTTGATTTTGAAGTCTGAATCTGCTATCTGAATCTGCTATTTTGTATCTGTATCTGAATCTGTTATCTGTGTCTGCATCTGTTCGGATTTCTATGACCTATGAGCTCAATCCTGTGGCTAAGTTATTCGAGTCGGGCCGGCAAGGGCCTGGACGATTAGATAACGAACCACGGTAGTCTGTTCGGGGATTTTTGGGTATTGAGACCCTTGATTCCGGTATACTCGAGTATTACCATTTCTGTTCGGTTACGGTGAGCGGGCCCGGTAAAGGGGTGTTTGGTGGACGGAATTCGGTGTAAAGAGGGGTCTACGGACGTTTTGGTTCTATATACGTTGACGGAGAGTCAACCGGTTTGGATCAAGTACTGCGCTGGAAATTTGGCTCCTGAGAGCCACCCGTATCCTTCTGATTTGAATCATTGGTTCCTTTGCTTTACATCTGGCATGTGTACTTGATTTGCTAAACATGAAATGCCATGATTTTTCTGCTATATGTTTGGTACCTCATTGAGCGCAAGCTCACCCCTTTCTGTTCCTTTTGTTTTCCTTACAGGAAAATAAACCCTTTTGGTCTGGATTTGACAAATGGCTGCCAAATTGAGCTAGTTGAACATATCTTTTGTATAGCTCATGTATTAAAACCCTAAGTGTACTTTTGGGGCATTTTCTCTTTTGATTTGGCAAACCGTGTATATGTATTAATTTTTGAAAACTTTTGTATGTCATTTTGGATTGAAATTTTGGATTGTAATCGCTAAAGTTCAGATGTGAATGTTTGCGTGTTCTTTCGGTTGGGTTCTGACGGGTCGGTTACTATCATGGCCGACTCCGGATTTCATTTTTCTTACTTTGGGTTATTTTTTCCATTTTGACTTGTTTACGCTAGTTTGTAAGTTCCGGATCGCAATAGATAGTTCTAGTCTGCATCGTTAGTCCTGGCGAGAGCTGGGCAGGCAGCCCGCTAACCCCTTTGGTTCGCCTTAGGGGAAAGTGGGGCTGTTACAAGTGGTATCAGAGCCACTTCGCGTGGTCTCTGCGCGGAATGAGCTTGGGGCCAAGTGGTGTTATGGTCCTGCTTTCGTGAATACGTCGAAAGGTATAAGTGCTCTTTTGAGCGTAAGCTATGAACTGTGCATGTTATAAGAGTAAGGATCATTATCTTGGGACTTGAGGAAGCTAGGTATGTATGTCGGGTAGGAATCTTTAATATGGATGATTTACGCTTGGGACCGGCCGGCTCGAGTTGTGAATTATCTTATTTGGGATTCTCGTGCCCGGCTACTAACTCAATGAGAGCCTAGGTTAGAAAGGACTTGGGCGAACTAGAAAGGCGATTCTATGGAACTCCATGTGGTTTGTTCGGGGGTGGTTAAGCGTGATCCACCTTGATTAAGATATAGATGGTGTTGTTGTCGTAGAGTATGGACAGAGCCCTAGAGGGGGAAAAGCTCTTCGTGAGTTAATTTGCACTCGTGACCTAGTCTGTCTATAGTACTTTCGAATGATTCCGCTACTTTCATGGATCTCTCACATTTGTCTTTAATTGACTGCTACTGTGTGACTGGTTCGATCCGTTGGGTACCTTAGATTTGGTGGATTCCGCTGATAAGAAAATTTCGAGGACGAAATTTCTTTAAGGGGGAGAGAGTGTGAGGACCCGTAATTTTCTTAATTTCCAGGTTTTAATTTCTTTTAATTATACGTTTTTCCACCTTTTCTTTATTCGAAAAATTGTGCAAATAAATTTTATGAGTAAATATAGCTTTTAAATGATTTTTCTAGTATCGGTTAGTTTTTGAGAAACTAAGAGTATATAATGGACGTGGGACCCACTAGTGCGAAAAGTTCGGGAAAATTCGGCCAATTAGGTTAAATTCCGGATACTGTGTGAAATTTATCGGGTGTTAAGAGATAAGTAGAGGATGTGAAGTGATTGATGTGAGAGGAAAAAGAAAAGATAGGATTGCATTAATGGAGGTGACAAGTGTCACCATTGTATTGGAAATAGCTTATGACTTACTATTCATTTTCTTGACTTTTGACCAATTGCTTAAATATCTCAAAAAAATCACACAAAATTCATTCTTGTCTTCAACCTCTTGGCTGATTCTCTCTCTAGCAAAGAAGGAAGAAAAACCTCTTCAAAGTTTGGCAATTATCTAGCTCAAATCCTCCAAAACACTTGCTTGATCTAGTTTCTACTCCATAAAATCCCTCCATTTGGTGCTAGTGAGTGATTTGGTGAAGTTTTTTGGAAAAGCTAAGGTGTCCTACAACTCTCCCTCTCTTGTTTACTAGGTGAGTGGTATATGAACTTTCCCCTACACTTAATGAAACTAGAGTTGTGCTTAGTGGAAGCTAAAGTGTGGAATTTTGTGATTTAATTCTTGTTTTTGGATGAAATGGTGAAGTTTACAATTTATTGGTGATTTTTCTGGTTTAATATGATCATGATGTTGTGGCCTTGTATGATGATTGGCAATGGCCTATAATGACTCTAGTAGGTGTGAATGATTGATAATTGCAAGTAAATTCTGTTTTGGAAGAAATCTGGAAAATTAGGGTTCTTGGTTCTTCATTCTGTCCGAAATTTTTGGTCCTAGATAGAGGCCGAATTGGCCTTGGCTCAAAACATGAAAGTTGTAGGTATTGATGTTTTAAGGGTGACTGTAAAATTTCAGGTCAATTGTAGTAGTGTAGAATGAGATAAGCCGAAATTACTATTGCTGTTCTGGGTTCATCAGGATGTTAGAACTGCGTCTGAAATGGGTTGTTTTGACTGGAATTGTTTTGGATTTGGGTGTTTAGGTCTTCTGATGAAATGTATCTTGATGTCCTAGCTACCATATTCCTTTGGAATTTCTGCATTTGGACCTGTATAGACTGAGTTGTACTGATTACAGCATAGTGTGATTTGTAAACCTGCAATTACAGTTCTGGTTTGGTATTCTGCATATTTGACCTAGTTGTGCTAGGATTTGGACTGAGTGGCCTTCTACATTGTTGTAGCCCTGTCTTTTAGCTTCGAAATGGTGGGTCTTTCACCCTCATCCGACAATCGTAGTGTCTTTGGTGCCATTACCGCATAAGGAGGCCAAAACTGTTTTTGTTGTTGGGGCTAATATAGTTACATTTCCTGATTTTTCTGGTTTCCTTTAATGCTTATATATTCTTATGGAACCTTATTTTGGTAATACTTGGCCTTGGTTTATGACTTGTAAACGAATCTTATTGTGTTTATTTGAATAGTTTTAAGGCTTGTTTTCATTCCGATCATTTCCTAGCTAACTTTTGTACTTGTACTACTTTGAGCCTAGTGAATGGCTTTTGGAAATGAGGTGAATTTTGTGTGAGATGTTGGGACTGATTCGAGGGAATAATGAAGCCTTAATGGCTGGAAAAGTAAGAAATTTAGGGGAAGTGCTGCCCGATTTTCTAGGCCGTTTGGTTCTTTTAAGTTGGATTTGCCTTTTGGTCGAAATAAAAAGGGCTTTTGGGTTATTGAACCTAGGTCTTTATGCTATCTTTTTGTTCCCAAAAATCATGTTTTGTACCCTTGCATTAGTAATTATTTGGCGAGGCATACGACTAGTAGTCGAGCCTCATGTGCATTGTGTTTACTCGATTACGGATGTGAAACCTTCAATTGGTTTATTTTGGTTATTTTAGGGTTTCTTGGCGATTAAGGCCAATCTGAAGTAAAAACTTTTGAAGTTGAGCCGGTGAGTGTACCACTCCCCTCCATTGCTATCTAACTTGATTTCTGCTCTGCAATCTGTTAAATTTGTTTGAGACGAGGGTGTACTTTATCACACTCGTTCTTCTATCTGTTCATATGCCAATTTTGAGTGCCTATCTGAATCTGCCGTCTGAATCTGCTATCTGAATCTGCTATTTTGTATCTGTATCTGAATCTGTTATCTGTGTCTGCATCTGTTCGGATTTCTATGACCTATGAGCTCAATCCTGTGGCTAAGTTATTCGAGTCGGGCCGGCAAGGGCCTGGACGATTAGATAACGAACCACGGTAGTCTGTTCGGGGATTTTTGGGTATTGAGACCCTTGATTCCGGTATACTCGAGTATTACCATTTCTGTTCGGTTACGGTGAGCGGGCCCGGTAAAGGGGTGTTTGGTGGACGGAATTCGGTGTAAAGAGGGGTCTACGGACGTTTTGGTTCTATATACGTTGACGGAGAGTCAACCGGTTTGGATCAAGTACTGCGCTGGAAATTTGGCTCCTGAGAGCCACCCGTATCCTTCTGATTTGAATCATTGGTTCCTTTGCTTTACATCTGGCATGTGTACTTGATTTGCTAAACATGAAATGCCATGATTTTTCTGCTATATGTTTGGTACCTCATTGAGCGCAAACTCACCCCTTTCTGTTCCTTTTGTTTTCCTTACAGGAAAATAAACCCTTTTGGTCTGGATTTGACAAATGGCTGCCAAATTGAGCTAGTTGAACATATCTTTTGTATAGCTCATGTATTAAAACCCTAAGTGTACTTTTGGGGCATTTTCTCTTTTGATTTGGCAAACCGTGTATATGTATTAATTTTTGAAAACTTTTGTATGTCATTTTGGATTGAAATTTTGGATTGTAATCGCTAAAGTTCAGATGTGAATGTTTGCGTGTTCTTTCGGTTGGGTTCTGACGGGTCGGTTACTATCATGGCCGACTCCGGATTTCATTTTTCTTACTTTGGGTTATTTTTTCCATTTTGACTTGTTTACGCTAGTTTGTAAGTTCCGGATCGCAATAGATAGTTCTAGTCTGCATCGTTAGTCCTGGCGAGAGCTGGGCAGGCAGCCCGCTAACCCCTTTGGTTCGCCTTAGGGGAAAGTGGGGCTGTTACAAGTGGTATCAGAGCCACTTCGCGTGGTCTCTGCGCGGAATGAGCTTGGGGCCAAGTGGTGTTATGGTCCTGCTTTCGTGAATACGTCGAAAGGTATAAGTGCTCTTTTGAGCGTAAGCTATGAACTGTGCATGTTATAAGAGTAAGGATCATTATCTTGGGACTTGAGGAAGCTAGGTATGTATGTCGGGTAGGAATCTTTAATATGGATGATTTACGCTTGGGACCGGCCGGCTCGAGTTGTGAATTATCTTATTTGGGATTCTCGTGCCCGGCTACTAACTCAATGAGAGCCTAGGTTAGAAAGGACTTGGGCGAACTAGAAAGGCGATTCTATGGAACTCCATGTGGTTTGTTCGGGGGTGGTTAAGCGTGATCCACCTTGATTAAGATATAGATGGTGTTGTTGTCGTAGAGTATGGACAGAGCCCTAGAGGGGGAAAAGCTCTTCGTGAGTTAATTTGCACTCGTGACCTAGTCTGTCTATAGTACTTTCGAATGATTCCACTACTTTCATGGATCTCTCACATTTGTCTTTAATTGACTGCTACTGTGTGACTGGTTCGATCCGTTGGGTACCTTAGATTTGGTGGATTCCGCTGATAAGAAAATTTCGAGGACGAAATTTCTTTAAGGGGGAGAGAGTGTGAGGACCCGTAATTTTCTTAATTTCCAGGTTTTAATTTCTTTTAATTATACGTTTTTCCACCTTTTCTTTATTCGAAAAATTGTGCAAATAAATTTTATGAGTAAATATAGATTTTAAATGATTTTTCTAGTATCGGTTAGTTTTTGAGAAACTAAGAGTATATAATGGACGTGGGACCCACTAGTGCGAAAAGTTCGGGAAAATTCGGCCAATTAGGTTAAATTCCGGATATTGTGTGAAATTTATCGGGTGTTAAGAGATAAGTAGAGGATGTGAAGTGATTGATGTGAGAGGAAAAAGAAAAGATAGGATTGCATTAATGGAGGTGACAAGTGTCACCATTGTATTGGAAATAGCTTATGACTTACTATTCATTTTCTTGACTTTTGACCAATTGCTTAAATATCTCAAAAAAATCACACAAAATTCATTCTTGTCTTCAACCTCTTGGCCGATTCTCTCTCTAGCAAAGAAGGAAGAAAAACCTCTTCAAAGTTTGGCAATTATCTAGCTCAAATCCTCCAAAACACTTGCTTGATCTAGTTTCTACTCCATAAAATCCCTCCATTTGGTGCTAGTGAGTGATTTGGTGAAGTTTTTTGGAAAAGCTAAGGTGTCCTACAACTCTCCCTCTCTTGTTTACTAGGTGAGTGGTATATGAACTTTCCCCTACACTTAATGAAACTAGAGTTGTGCTTAGTGGAAGCTAAAGTGTGGAATTTTGTGATTTAATTCTTGTTTTTGGATGAAATGGTGAAGTTTACAATTTATTGGTGATTTTTCTGGTTTCATATGATCATGATGTTGTGGCCTTGTATGATGATTGGCAATGGCCTATAATGACTCTAGTAGGTGTGAATGATTGATAATTGCAAGTAAATTCTGTTTTGGAAGAAATCTGGAAAATTAGGGTTCTTGGTTCTTCATTCTGTCCGAAATTTTTGGTCCTAGATAGAGGCCGAATTGGCCTTGGCTCAAAACATGAAAGTTGTAGGTATTGATGTTTTAAGGGTGACTGTAAAATTTCAGGTCAATTGTAGTAGTGTAGAATGAGATAAGCCGAAATTACTATTGCTGTTCTGGGTTCATCAGGATGTTAGAACTGCGTCTGAAATGGGTTGTTTTGACTGGAATTGTTTTGGATTTGGGTGTTTAGGTCTTCTGATGAAATGTATCTTGATGTCCTAGCTACCATATTCCTTTGGAATTTCTGCATTTGGACCTGTATAGACTGAGTTGTACTGATTACAGCATAGTGTGATTTGTAAACCTGCAATTACGGTTCTGGTTTGGTATTCTGCATATTTGACCTAGTTGTGCTAGGATTTGGACTGAGTGGCCTTCTACATTGTTGTAGCCCTGTCTTTTAGCTTCGAAATGGTGGGTCTTTCACCCTCATCCGACAATCGTAGTGTCTTTGGTGCCATTACCGCATAAGGAGGCCAAAACTGTTTTTGTTGTTGGGGCTAATATAGTTACATTTCCTGATTTTTCTGGTTTCCTTTAATGCTTATATATTCTTATGGAACCTTATTTTGGTAATACTTGGCCTTGGTTTATGACTTGTAAACGAATCTTATTGTGTTTATTTGAATAGTTTTAAGGCTTGTTTTCATTCCGATCATTTCCTAGCTAACTTTTGTACTTGTACTACTTTGAGCCTAGTGAATGGCTTTTGGAAATGAGGTGAATTTTGTGTGAGATGTTGGGACTGATTCGAGGGAATAATGAAGCCTTAATGGCTGGAAAAGTAAGAAATTTAGGGGAAGTGCTGCCCGATTTTCTAGGCCGTTTGGTTCTTTTAAGTTGGATTTGCCTTTTGGTCGAAATAAAAAGGGCTTTTGGGTTATTGAACCTAGGTCTTTATGCTATCTTTTTGTTCCCAAAAATCATGTTTTGTACCCTTGCATTAGTAATTATTTGGCGAGGCATACGACTAGTAGTCGAGCCTCATGTGCATTGTGTTTACTCGATTACGGATGTGAAACCTTCAATTGGTTTATTTTGGTTATTTTAGGGTTTCTTGGCGATTAAGGCCAATCTGAAGTAAAAACTTTTGAAGTTGAGCCGGTGAGTGTACCACTCCCCTCCATTGCTGTCTAACTTGATTTCTGCTCTGCAATCTGTTAAATTTGTTTGAGACGAGGGTGTACTTTATCACACTCGTTCTTCTATCTGTTCATATGCCAATTTTGAGTGCCTATCTGAATCTGCCGTCTGAATCTGCTATCTGAATCTGCTATTTTGTATCTGTATCTGAATCTGTTATCTGTGTCTGCATCTGTTCGGATTTCTATGACCTATGAGCTCAATCCTGTGGCTAAGTTATTCGAGTCGGGCCGGCAAGGGCCTGGACGATTAGATAACGAACCACGGTAGTCTGTTCGGGGATTTTTGGGTATTGAGACCCTTGATTCCGGTATACTCGAGTATTACCATTTCTGTTCGGTTACGGTGAGCGGGCCCGGTAAAGGGGTGTTTGGTGGACGGAATTCGGTGTAAAGAGGGGTCTACGGACGTTTTGGTTCTATATACGTTGACGGAGAGTCAACCGGTTTGGATCAAGTACTGCGCTGGAAATTTGGCTCCTGAGAGCCACCCGTATCCTTCTGATTTGAATCATTGGTTCCTTTGCTTTACATCTGGCATGTGTACTTGATTTGCTAAACATGAAATGCCATGATTTTTCTGCTATATGTTTGGTACCTCATTGAGCGCAAGCTCACCCCTTTCTGTTCCTTTTGTTTTCCTTACAGGAAAATAAACCCTTTTGGTCTGGATTTGACAAATGGCTACCAAATTGAGCTAGTTGAACATATCTTTTGTATAGCTCATGTATTAAAACCCTAAGTGTACTTTTGGGGCATTTTCTCTTTTGATTTGGCAAACCGTGTATATGTATTAATTTTTGAAAACTTTTGTATGTCATTTTGGATTGAAATTTTGGATTGTAATCGCTAAAGTTCAGATGTGAATGTTTGCGTGTTCTTTCGGTTGGGTTCTGACGGGTCGGTTACTATCATGGCCGACTCCGGATTTCATTTTTCTTACTTTGGGTTATTTTTTCCATTTTGACTTGTTTACGCTAGTTTGTAAGTTCCGGATCGCAATAGATAGTTCTAGTCTGCATCGTTAGTCCTGGCGAGAGCTGGGCAGGCAGCCCGCTAACCCCTTTGGTTCGCCTTAGGGGAAAGTGGGGCTGTTACGAGTGGTATCAGAGCCACTTCGCGTGGTCTCTGCGCGGAATGAGCTTGGGGCCAAGTGGTGTTATGGTCCTGCTTTCGTGAATACGTCGAAAGGTATAAGTGCTCTTTTGAGCGTAAGCTATGAACTGTGCATGTTATAAGAGTAAGGATCATTATCTTGGGACTTGAGGAAGCTAGGTATGTATGTCGGGTAGGAATCTTTAATATGGATGATTTACGCTTGGGACCGGCCGGCTCGAGTTGTGAATTATCTTATTTGGGATTCTCGTGCCCGGCTACTAACTCAATGAGAGCCTAGGTTAGAAAGGACTTGGGCGAACTAGAAAGGCGATTCTATGGAACTCCATGTGGTTTGTTCGGGGGTGGTTAAGCGTGATCCACCTTGATTAAGATATAGATGGTGTTGTTGTCGTAGAGTATGGACAGAGCCCTAGAGGGGGAAAAGCTCTTCGTGAGTTAATTTGCACTCGTGACCTAGTCTGTCTATAGTACTTTCGAATGATTCCACTACTTTCATGGATCTCTCACATTTGTCTTTAATTGACTGCTACTGTGTGACTGGTTCGATCCGTTGGGTACCTTAGATTTGGTGGATTCCGCTATGAAGAAATTTCGAGGACGAAATCTTCTTTAAGGGGGAGAGAGTGTGAGGACACGTAATTTTCTTAAATTCCCGATGGTTTTAATTTCTTTTAATTATACGTTTTCCACCTTTTCTTTATTCGAAAATTGTGCAAAGTAAATTTTATGAGTAAATTATGAGATTTTAACATGAATTTCTAGTAATCCCCGGTTAAAAAAAGTTTTTTGAGAAACTAAGAGTAATAAATGGAACGTGGGACACTAGTTGCGAAAAGTTCGGGAAAATTCGGCCAATTAGGTTTAATTCCGGATACTGTGTGAAATTTATCGGGTGTTAAGAGATAAGTAGAGGATGTGAAGTGATTGATGTGAGAGGAAAAAGAAAAGATAGGATTGCATTAATGGAGGTGACAAGTGTCACCATTGTATTGGAAATAGCTTATGACTTACTATTCATTTTCTTTACTTTTGACCAATTGCTTAAATATCTCAAAAAAATCACACAAAATTCATTCTTGTCTTCAACCTCTTGGCTGATTCTCTCTCTAGCAAAGAAGGAAGAAAAACCTCTTCAAAGTTTGGCAATTATCTAGCTCAAATCCTCCAAAACACTTGCTTGATCTAGTTTCTACTCCATAAAATCCCTCCATTTGGTGCTAGTGAGTGATTTGGTGAAGTTTTTTGGAAAAGCTAAGGTGTCCTACAACTCTCCCTCTCTTGTTTACTAGGTGAGTGGTATATGAACTTTCCCCTACACTTAATGAAACTAGAGTTGTGCTTAGTGGAAGCTAAAGTGTGGAATTTTGTGATTTAATTCTTGTTTTTGGATGAAATGGTGAAGTTTACAATTTATTGGTGATTTTTCTGGTTTAATATGATCATGATGTTGTGGCCTTGTATGATGATTGGCAATGGCCTATAATGACTCTAGTAGGTGTGAATGATTGATAATTGCAAGTAAATTCTGTTTTGGAAGAAATCTGGAAAATTAGGGTTCTTGGTTCTTCATTCTGTCCGAAATTTTTGGTCCTAGATAGAGGCCGAATTGGCCTTTGCTCAAAACATGAAAGTTGTAGGTATTGATGTTTTAAGGGTGACGTAAAATTCTCACAGTTCATATTGTAGTAGTGGTAGAAATGAGATAACCGAAATTACTATTGCTTGTTCTGGGTTCAGTCAGGAGTTAGAACTGCGTCTGAAATGGGTTGTTTTGACTGGAATTGGTTTTGGATTTGGGTGTTTATGGTCTTCTGATAAATGTAATCTTGATGTCCTAGCTACCGATATTCCTTTGGAAATTTTTCTGCATTTGGACCTGTAAAAGACTGAGTGGTATCTGATTACAGCATAGTGGTGATTTGTAAAACCTGCAATTACGGGTTCTGGTTTGGTATTCTGCATATTGACCTAGTTGTTGCTGGATTTGGACTGAGTGGCCTTCTACATTTTTGTAGCCCTGTCTTTTAGCTTCGAGATCGTGGGTCTTACACCCTCATCCGATAAGTGTAGCGCATTTTGTGCCATTACCGCATAAGGAGGCCAAAACTGTTTTTGTTGTTAGGGCTAATATAGTTACATTTCCTGATTTTTCTGGTTTCCTTTAATGCTTATATATTCTTATGGAACCTTATTTTGGTAATACTTGGCCTTGGTTTATGACTTGTAAACAAATCTTATTGTGTTTATTTGAATAGTTTTAGGGCTTGTTTTTATTCCGATCATTTCCTAGCTAACTTTTGTACTTGTACTACTTTGAGCCTAGTGAACGGCTTTTTGGGAATGAAAGGTGAATTTTTTGTGTGAGATGTGGGAACTGAATTCGAGGGATAAATCGAAGCCTTAAGGCTGGAAAAGTAAGCAATTTAGGGGGAAATGTGCTGCCCTGATTTTCTAGGCCGTTTGTTCTTTTAAAGTTGGATTTGCCTTTTGGTCGAAATAAAAGGGCTTTTGGGGTTATTGAACCTAGGTCTTTTGCTTATCTTTTTTGTTCCCCAAAATCATCGTTTGTACCCGCATTATAAATTCTTTTGGCGAAGGCCATACGACTAGTAGTCGAGCTCATGTGCATGTGTGTTTAACTCGATTTACGGGATGTGAAACCTTCAATTGGTTTAATTTTGGTTATTTTAGGGTTTCTGGCGATTAAGGCCCAATCTGAAGTAAACAACTTTTGAAGTTGAGCCGGTTGAGTGTACCACTCCCTCCATTGCATCTAAACTTGATTTCTGCTCTGCAATCTGTTTAAATGTTGTTTTGAGACGAGGGTTGTACTTTATCAACTCGTTCTTCTATCTGTCATATGCCAATTTTGAGTGCCCATGCTGAATCTGCCGTCTGAATCTGCTAGCTGAATCTGCTATTTTGTATCGTATCTGAATCTGTTATCGCTTGTGGTCTGCAGCTGTTTCGATTTCTATGACCTACTATGAGCTCAATCCTGTGGGCTAAGTTATTCGAGTCGGGCCGGCAAAGGGCCTGGACGAGATTAATAACGAACCACGGTAGCTTTCGGGGATTTTGGGTATTGAACCCTTGATTCCGTATACTCGAGTATTTACCATTTTGTTCGGTTAAGCGTGAGCCGGGCCCGGTAAAGGAGTGTTTGGTGTCGGAATTCGGTGTAAAGAGGGGTCTACGGGACGTTGGTTCTATATACGTGACGGAGAGTCAACCGTTTTGGATCAAGTCTTGCGCTGGAAATTTGGCTCCTGAGAGCCACCCGTATCCTTCTGATTTGAATCATTGGTTCCTTTGCTTTACATCTGGCATGTGTACTTGATTTGCTAAACGTGAAATGCCATGATTTTTCTGCTATATGTTTGGTACCTCATTGAGCGCAAGCTCACCCCTTTCTGTTCCTTTTGTTTTCCTTACAGGAAAATAAACCCTTTTGGTCTGGATTTGACAAATGGCTGCCAAATTGAGCTAGTTGAACATATCTTTTGTATAGCTCATGTATTAAAACCCTAAGTGTACTTTTGGGGCATTTTCTCTTTTGATTTGGCAAACCGTGTATATGTATTAATTTTTGAAAACTTTTGTATGTCATTTTGGATTGAAATTTTGGATTGTAATCGCTAAAGTTCAGATGTGAATGTTTGCGTGTTCTTTCGGTTGGGTTCTGACGGGTCGGTTACTATCATGGCCGACTCCGGATTTCATTTTTCTTACTTTGGGTTATTTTTTCCATTTTGACTTGTTTACGCTAGTTTGTAAGTTCCGGATCGCAATAGATAGTTCTAGTCTGCATCGTTAGTCCTGGCGAGAGCTGGGCAGGCAGCCCGCTAACCCCTTTGGTTCGCCTTAGGGGAAAGTGGGGCTGTTACAAGTGGTATCAGAGCCACTTCGCGTGGTCTCTGCGCGGAATGAGCTTGGGGCCAAGTGGTGTTATGGTCCTGCTTTCGTGAATACGTCGAAAGGTATAAGTGCTCTTTTGAGCGTAAGCTATGAACTGTGCATGTTATAAGAGTAAGGATCATTATCTTGGGACTTGAGGAAGCTAGGTATGTATGTCGGGTAGGAATCTTTAATATGGATGATTTACGCTTGGGACCGGCCGGCTCGAGTTGTGAATTATCTTATTTGGGATTCTCGTGCCCGGCTACTAACTCAATGAGAGCCTAGGTTAGAAAGGACTTGGGCGAACTAGAAAGGCGATTCTATGGAACTCCATGTGGTTTGTTCGGGGGTGGTTAAGCGTGATCCACCTTGATTAAGATATAGATGGTGTTGTTGTCGTAGAGTATGGACAGAGCCCTAGAGGGGGAAAAGCTCTTCGTGAGTTAATTTGCACTCGTGACCTAGTCTGTCTATAGTACTTTCGAATGATTCCGCTACTTTCATGGATCTCTCACATTTGTCTTTAATTGACTGCTACTGTGTGACTGGTTCGATCCGTTGGGTACCTTAGATTTGGTGGATTCCGCTGATAAGAAAATTTCGAGGACGAAATTTCTTTAAGGGGGAGAGAGTGTGAGGACCCGTAATTTTCTTAATTTCCAGGTTTTAATTTCTTTTAATTATACGTTTTTCCACCTTTTCTTTATTCGAAAAATTGTGCAAATAAATTTTATGAGTAAATATAGATTTTAAATGATTTTTCTAGTATCGGTTAGTTTTTGAGAAACTAAGAGTATATAATGGACGTGGGACCCACTAGTGCGAAAAGTTCGGGAAAATTCGGCCAATTAGGTTAAATTCCGGATATTGTGTGAAATTTATCGGGTGTTAAGAGATAAGTAGAGGATGTGAAGTGATTGATGTGAGAGGAAAAAGAAAAGATAGGATTGCATTAATGGAGGTGACAAGTGTCACCATTGTATTGGAAATAGCTTATGACTTACTATTCATTTTCTTGACTTTTGACCAATTGCTTAAATATCTCAAAAAAATCACACAAAATTCATTCTTGTCTTCAACCTCTTGGCTGATTCTCTCTCTAGCAAAGAAGGAAGAAAAACCTCTTCAAAGTTTGGCAATTATCTAGCTCAAATCCTCCAAAACACTTGCTTGATCTAGTTTCTACTCCATAAAATCCCTCCATTTGGTGCTAGTGAGTGATTTGGTGAAGTTTTTTGGAAAAGCTAAGGTGTCCTACAACTCTCCCTCTCTTGTTTACTAGGTGAGTGGTATATGAACTTTCCCCTACACTTAATGAAGCTAGAGTTGTGCTTAGTGGAAGCTAAAGTGTGGAATTTTGTGATTTAATTCTTGTTTTTGGATGAAATGGTGAAGTTTACAATTTATTGGTGATTTTTCTGGTTTAATATGATCATGATGTTGTGGCCTTGTATGATGATTGGCAATGGCCTATAATGACTCTAGTAGGTGTGAATGATTGATAATTGCAAGTAAATTCTGTTTTGGAAGAAATCTGGAAAATTAGGGTTCTTGGTTCTTCATTCTGTCCGAAATTTTTGGTCCTAGATAGAGGCCGAATTGGCCTTGGCTCAAAACATGAAAGTTGTAGGTATTGATGTTTTAAGGGTGACTGTAAAATTTCAGGTCAATTGTAGTAGTGTAGAATGAGATAAGCCGAAATTACTATTGCTGTTCTGGGTTCATCAGGATGTTAGAACTGCGTCTGAAATGGGTTGTTTTGACTGGAATTGTTTTGGATTTGGGTGTTTAGGTCTTCTGATGAAATGTATCTTGATGTCCTAGCTACCATATTCCTTTGGAATTTCTGCATTTGGACCTGTATAGACTGAGTTGTACTGATTACAGCATAGTGTGATTTGTAAACCTGCAATTACAGTTCTGGTTTGGTATTCTGCATATTTGACCTAGTTGTGCTAGGATTTGGACTGAGTGGCCTTCTACATTGTTGTAGCCCTGTCTTTTAGCTTCGAAATGGTGGGTCTTTCACCCTCATCCGACAATCGTAGTGTCTTTGGTGCCATTACCGCATAAGGAGGCCAAAACTGTTTTTGTTGTTGGGGCTAATATAGTTACATTTCCTGATTTTTCTGGTTTCCTTTAATGCTTATATATTCTTATGGAACCTTATTTTGGTAATACTTGGCCTTGGTTTATGACTTGTAAACGAATCTTATTGTGTTTATTTGAATAGTTTTAAGGCTTGTTTTCATTCCGATCATTTCCTAGCTAACTTTTGTACTTGTACTACTTTGAGCCTAGTGAATGGCTTTTGGAAATGAGGTGAATTTTGTGTGAGATGTTGGGACTGATTCGAGGGAATAATGAAGCCTTAATGGCTGGAAAAGTAAGAAATTTAGGGGAAGTGCTGCCCGATTTTCTAGGCCGTTTGGTTCTTTTAAGTTGGATTTGCCTTTTGGTCGAAATAAAAAGGGCTTTTGGGTTATTGAACCTAGGTCTTTATGCTATCTTTTTGTTCCCAAAAATCATGTTTTGTACCCTTGCATTAGTAATTATTTGGCGAGGCATACGACTAGTAGTCGAGCCTCATGTGCATTGTGTTTACTCGATTACGGATGTGAAACCTTCAATTGGTTTATTTTGGTTATTTTAGGGTTTCTTGGCGATTAAGGCCAATCTGAAGTAAAAACTTTTGAAGTTGAGCCGGTGAGTGTACCACTCCCCTCCATTGCTGTCTAACTTGATTTCTGCTCTGCAATCTGTTAAATTTGTTTGAGACGAGGGTGTACTTTATCACACTCGTTCTTCTATCTGTTCATATGCCAATTTTGAGTGCCTATCTGAATCTGCCGTCTGAATCTGCTATCTGAATCTGCTATTTTGTATCTGTATCTGAATCTGTTATCTGTGTCTGCATCTGTTCGGATTTCTATGACCTATGAGCTCAATCCTGTGGCTAAGTTATTCGAGTCGGGCCGGCAAGGGCCTGGACGATTAGATAACGAACCACGGTAGTCTGTTCGGGGATTTTTGGGTATTGAGACCCTTGATTCCGGTATACTCGAGTATTACCATTTCTGTTCGGTTACGGTGAGCGGGCCCGGTAAAGGGGTGTTTGGTGGACGGAATTCGGTGTAAAGAGGGGTCTACGGACGTTTTGGTTCTATATACGTTGACGGAGAGTCAACCGGTTTGGATCAAGTACTGCGCTGGAAATTTGGCTCCTGAGAGCCACCCGTATCCTTCTGATTTGAATCATTGGTTCCTTTGCTTTACATCTGGCATGTGTACTTGATTTGCTAAACATGAAATGCCATGATTTTTCTGCTATATGTTTGGTACCTCATTGAGCGCAAGCTCACCCCTTTCTGTTCCTTTTGTTTTCCTTACAGGAAAATAAACCCTTTTGGTCTGGATTTGACAAATGGCTGCCAAATTGAGCTAGTTGAACATATCTTTTGTATAGCTCATGTATTAAAACCCTAAGTGTACTTTTGGGGCATTTTCTCTTTTGATTTGGCAAACCGTGTATATGTATTAATTTTTGAAAACTTTTGTATGTCATTTTGGATTGAAATTTTGGATTGTAATCGCTAAAGTTCAGATGTGAATGTTTGCGTGTTCTTTCGGTTGGGTTCTGACGGGTCGGTTACTATCATGGCCGACTCCGGATTTCATTTTTCTTACTTTGGGTTATTTTTTCCATTTTGACTTGTTTACGCTAGTTTGTAAGTTCCGGATCGCAATAGATAGTTCTAGTCTGCATCGTTAGTCCTGGCGAGAGCTGGGCAGGCAGCCCGCTAACCCCTTTGGTTCGCCTTAGGGGAAAGTGGGGCTGTTACGAGTGGTATCAGAGCCACTTCGCGTGGTCTCTGCGCGGAATGAGCTTGGGGCCAAGTGGTGTTATGGTCCTGCTTTCGTGAATACGTCGAAAGGTATAAGTGCTCTTTTGAGCGTAAGCTATGAACTGTGCATGTTATAAGAGTAAGGATCATTATCTTGGGACTTGAGGAAGCTAGGTATGTATGTCGGGTAGGAATCTTTAATATGGATGATTTACGCTTGGGACCGGCCGGCTCGAGTTGTGAATTATCTTATTTGGGATTCTCGTGCCCGGCTACTAACTCAATGAGAGCCTAGGTTAGAAAGGACTTGGGCGAACTAGAAAGGCGATTCTATGGAACTCCATGTGGTTTGTTCGGGGGTGGTTAAGCGTGATCCACCTTGATTAAGATATAGATGGTGTTGTTGTCGTAGAGTATGGACAGAGCCCTAGAGGGGGAAAAGCTCTTCGTGAGTTAATTTGCACTCGTGACCTAGTCTGTCTATAGTACTTTCGAATGATTCCGCTACTTTCATGGATCTCTCACATTTGTCTTTAATTGACTGCTACTGTGTGACTGGTTCGATCCGTTGGGTACCTTAGATTTGGTGGATTCCGCTGATAAGAAAATTTCGAGGACGAAATTTCTTTAAGGGGGAGAGAGTGTGAGGACCCGTAATTTTCTTAATTTCCAGGTTTTAATTTCTTTTAATTATACGTTTTTCCACCTTTTCTTTATTCGAAAAATTGTGCAAATAAATTTTATGAGTAAATATAGCTTTTAAATGATTTTTCTAGTATCGGTTAGTTTTTGAGAAACTAAGAGTATATAATGGACGTGGGACCCACTAGTGCGAAAAGTTCGGGAAAATTCGGCCAATTAGGTTAAATTCCGGATACTGTGTGAAATTTATCGGGTGTTAAGAGATAAGTAGAGGATGTGAAGTGATTGATGTGAGAGGAAAAAGAAAAGATAGGATTGCATTAATGGAGGTGACAAGTGTCACCATTGTATTGGAAATAGCTTATGACTTACTATTCATTTTCTTTACTTTTGACCAATTGCTTAAATATCTCAAAAAAATCACACAAAATTCATTCTTGTCTTCAACCTCTTGGCTGATTCTCTCTCTAGCAAAGAAGGAAGAAAAACCTCTTCAAAGTTTGGCAATTATCTAGCTCAAATCCTCCAAAACACTTGCTTGATCTAGTTTCTACTCCATAAAATCCCTCCATTTGGTGCTAGTGAGTGATTTGGTGAAGTTTTTTGGAAAAGCTAAGGTGTCCTACAACTCTCCCTCTCTTGTTTACTAGGTGAGTGGTATATGAACTTTCCCCTACACTTAATGAAACTAGAGTTGTGCTTAGTGGAAGCTAAAGTGTGGAATTTTGTGATTTAATTCTTGTTTTTGGATGAAATGGTGAAGTTTACAATTTATTGGTGATTTTTCTGGTTTAATATGATCATGATGTTGTGGCCTTGTATGATGATTGGCAATGGCCTATAATGACTCTAGTAGGTGTGAATGATTGATAATTGCAAGTAAATTCTGTTTTGGAAGAAATCTGGAAAATTAGGGTTCTTGGTTCTTCATTCTGTCCGAAATTTTTGGTCCTAGATAGAGGCCGAATTGGCCTTGGCTCAAAACATGAAAGTTGTAGGTATTGATGTTTTAAGGGTGACTGTAAAATTTCAGGTCAATTGTAGTAGTGTAGAATGAGATAAGCCGAAATTACTATTGCTGTTCTGGGTTCATCAGGATGTTAGAACTGCGTCTGAAATGGGTTGTTTTGACTGGAATTGTTTTGGATTTGGGTGTTTAGGTCTTCTGATGAAATGTATCTTGATGTCCTAGCTACCATATTCCTTTGGAATTTCTGCATTTGGACCTGTATAGACTGAGTTGTACTGATTACAGCATAGTGTGATTTGTAAACCTGCAATTACAGTTCTGGTTTGGTATTCTGCATATTTGACCTAGTTGTGCTAGGATTTGGACTGAGTGGCCTTCTACATTGTTGTAGCCCTGTCTTTTAGCTTCGAAATGGTGGGTCTTTCACCCTCATCCGACAATCGTAGTGTCTTTGGTGCCATTACCGCATAAGGAGGCCAAAACTGTTTTTGTTGTTGGGGCTAATATAGTTACATTTCCTGATTTTTCTGGTTTCCTTTAATGCTTATATATTCTTATGGAACCTTATTTTGGTAATACTTGGCCTTGGTTTATGACTTGTAAACGAATCTTATTGTGTTTATTTGAATAGTTTTAAGGCTTGTTTTCATTCCGATCATTTCCTAGCTAACTTTTGTACTTGTACTACTTTGAGCCTAGTGAATGGCTTTTGGAAATGAGGTGAATTTTGTGTGAGATGTTGGGACTGATTCGAGGGAATAATGAAGCCTTAATGGCTGGAAAAGTAAGAAATTTAGGGGAAGTGCTGCCCGATTTTCTAGGCCGTTTGGTTCTTTTAAGTTGGATTTGCCTTTTGGTAGAAATAAAAAGGGCTTTTGGGTTATTGAACCTAGGTCTTTATGCTATCTTTTTGTTCCCAAAAATCATGTTTTGTACCCTTGCATTAGTAATTATTTGGCGAGGCATACGACTAGTAGTCGAGCCTCATGTGCATTGTGTTTACTCGATTACGGATGTGAAACCTTCAATTGGTTTATTTTGGTTATTTTAGGGTTTCTTGGCGATTAAGGCCAATCTGAAGTAAAAA
>NC_040042.1:27355941-27395941 GCF_003713205.1 Coffea eugenioides | reverse complement strand
CTTTAGCACTTTTTAGAATGCGATGTATATGAGATAAAAGATGATTAAAAAATTTGTATAACTATTCATAGAAAATTTTAAAAAATATAGCAATCCAAACAAGGTCGATTTTGTAACTTATATTATGCTTGGAAAACTTCATTATCTATATTTTTTTTGAATGTTTTGAAAACTTTAAATTTTGAATTAACTATGTATGTCAAGAAATTTATTGTGTGTTTTAACAACGGCAATATTGAATTAATTAAATGATCAAATGGGTTAAAATAAGTGATTAAGATGTTAAGAGTGTTTCTATAATAGGTTAATAGGTTGGTTTGACTAAATAGTGCAATATATCAAAACTATTTTAATCAAATAAAGTGCTTAATAGGTTATATGCAGGTTGGGTTGGATGAATTTGTTAACTAACAGGTCATGATGACAAGACACAACACCAAAATCTAATAGGTTGGATTGGGTTGAAATTTTCTAACACTAATATAACAAGGACATGACCAATTGCCGCGCAAACTTGTATCCAACTTTCTTAAACTTTTTCTCCTGTGAGTTCATAATTGGACGATAAGCCAAAGTTAGCACCTCATTCGTAATCAAGTCAGTTTATACATTTGCCCGTGACCTTCACTAGACAATCAATTGCAGGGTTACTCTAATTTGTGCATCCAGATGAACGTGCATTCTACCCGCTGCAGCTTAAAAATCTCTATAAAAATATGAGGGTCTCACCGTTGATTATTTCACTCGATTTTCATACCTGATTTTGAGAAATCACCTTTTTAGTTTCTTATTTACTCTTTATGTATAAAGTTAATAATTTTTTGTTGATCGAAAAAGCTAACATCCAGATCTATGTTGGCTGCTTCAAAGTAATTAACTATTTACAAAATAATTGATATTTGACTAATTTCACTTCACAACCTGACATGTCTCACTTGAACCTTCAATTTGTCGTAGAAGTATCAACTATTGACACGCAGGAAGCTATACTTTCTTTTTGGACACTTTAGCCGAAAATTGACAAAAATCTAAAATTCTCGGCATCCACTACGCTATTATGTAAATAATACGCTCCTGCATTCAAGCTAACTTCTTGTCAACAACAAAAAATTGAGATCATTCCAGAAGAGTACCAAAAAAAGTGAGTGGCTGAATACAGTTTTGCACGTCTTGATTTACAATATGGACGATTTTGGGTGGTATGAGATGTGTTGGTATTTTTATGGTGTAAATTGTCCAAAATAAAAGTTGAGGATGAAAAGTGAAAATTGATGGAAATACACGGTACAAAATGAAATTCGTCCACATATCTATCAGAAGTTCTTTCTCAGACTTAACCTTTCAGCCCAAAGCTGCCCAGTCCATTAATTTAAGGGAACAAAAAAGACCAAGAAAATAAATCACGAATTCTGCTCCAACAAAATTATGCCATGATCGCAAAAAACTTGAAGCAAGCAAATCGCGAATATTCTCAACAGGTCCATGACAGACTTTGAAAATGATCTTATGCCACCCTTAGGTCTTAATGGTACTTTTAACTACATTTTGAGCAGGAGGTTCACTCGCAAGGTTTTCTATGCATGGCTCTTATCAGATGACACACAGAGAAGAGTCGGATGCCAACCTTAGTATCCTTATCATCATGCAAGCAGGCAATTTCTTAGGCATCATTTCTGATTTTTCCGCAATCTTCAGCTTTCTTTGAACAAAACACTTGATGGTATCAGGCGTGGCATAAAATATATGACAAAGCATCCCAATAAGAGCACGAATACTACTTGTCTAATGGGATAATATAACATATGGCCTCAAACAGTATGCACAAAGGTCTGAAATTATACAACAGCTTGTATAGCACCATGCGCAACATGCCATAACTGCAAAATCTCAAGTGTTTCATTTTCGTATAGTTAAAAATTACGGACCAAGAGCTACCACCGCTCAATGAACCCAATTAAAGACCTAGATGACCATAATGACATGTAGAATACCTGCAGTTGAATGAACAGCAGATTTTAGTGAGAAAAGGAATGGTCAGTTCCTCTGTACATGGTGCCGCTGTAAAATCCTAACCACGTACTACCACCAAAAATGTTAAGAATGCTCATAAGCTCCAATAGCAGAAGCAGCTTGAATATGCTGCTTGTACAGACACAGCAAAAAGCAGCTGCAGGGTATGATCTCCAACATGTAGGCTAGGATAAGATTCAATTTGTAAAACGAACTCATCCCCAACAGCTGCGTAATCAATGATACCTATTGTCCATTGCTCTTGAGCAGTAAAACTGAGTTTCATGAAGCACACCAGAGACAATTTGGAAAAGCCAGGCCAAACCTGCAAAACTGAGCTAAGATCTGATATGTTCCAAAATCCAAATCCGCAGATATGATGACAAGCGAACCAATAGAACTAGTGAGGGAACAATGCCTGATTAAGGTAAGTTACTTCATCAATATCTATGCAGTGAACATTACCAAGATATTCAAAAAGAGATTTCCTCCTGTACAACCACGAGGAAGATAACCAGACAAAGAAGGAAATCTTTGAAGCATGCCTGATAAATTGTTCAAATTTTGAAGGTAGCAGAATTTAAATTTACACTGGGAAAAAAGAGGCATAAAAAATCTCAAGCTCCAACCGAAAACAAATACAAGCTCTTCATATGCTAGATACTTAACAGATACCTTTATGTCATTGCAACTTAACCTTTTATGAACTAGAAAGATTCGTCATATTTCATGAATTTACCCCCTTCTATTGTTCGGCATATATTACAGGCAAAAGTCCATTAGTTTCTGTCTGCTCCTAAAGAATCTTCAGTACAATTTTAGGAACTAACTATTCTTCTGTTGGTGCAATGCATAAGCATGCAAAAGGAACTAATTTAACCAGTGTATCAGTTTCAAAGTTGAATTCATTGACTTTATTTATGTCCTTATGTCCACCGATTGATATGGTAAGTTAAATTTCAACAAAACCAATCATTCTTATTCTAATAATAGGACTGTCAAATTGTGCATTAGCACAAAAAAAGTCAGCAGGTTTGCTAGATATTTTGCTTGAGCAGGAAAATTGGCAGGTTGCTATACATGGCCACTAAGCTGGGCTAATTTGGTGGTGATTATACACACCATTGGATTCAGGAGGGACTCAGGTAGACGAGAATTTGACCAAGTTCAGGCTTTCACGAGCCTGACAGGATGAGTACCTGCCAAGTCACCATCCCTAATACTCTTCACCAAATGGAATGAATGGCAGAAAATGACATTCATTAAACTGCACCGCCAATAAGTTTCAGATCTAAGCAGATCAGACTTGAACAATTGATGTCAGCACAATTCACCCATCTATGTTTAGCTACTTCTGTATGCAAATCCAGACCCTTGGCATTTCGATGATTGCTACAGTGGCTTAGAACATAAACATACACAAACTAATCCCAAATAGTTTGTGATGCTCCACCTAGATAATAACATAAACAAGTGTGTCCTCACATAGATCAGAAGCCTAGTGATGCGCCACCTAAGCCACGAAAACTTAAATCCGAATGAAACTTCCCAAATGACCTCTCCTGATAAGTGGACAGTATAAACCACTAACAAAGAAAAATTGCTTCAAAAAAGTTTTCCAACCCACACATAGTTATTACAATTAAGTTTATTTTTGAGAAGCTAAAAAGGTCAATGTGCACCACCTTGCGTATTCATGCACAACTCAAATGGTTCAATGACATTTCCTTATTGAGTGGTAGAACACAGAGAAAGATGAACAAAAACTCAGGTAATTACACATTCCAGTGAAGCCAGGTGATATATATACAACCGTAAAGCTGGTGTTGCTAAAAAGGCCATTCACAACCCCAGAAGCATTACCTCCTTGAGCTTGAAGATAACTGGCAAAGTTTGAATCTGTATAATGAAATCTCTGTAGCCTCCTGGAAACATCAGCAACGACAAACTGAGATAATAGCTCCAAAAGAAAAAGAAAAGGGGAAGATTGCAATTAACAGTGACAAGACAGTCTACCATAAAATTTTAAAAAGATGGTTGATGGAATCAATAATCCCCTTTAACCAAATGAAGCATATGTTTCCTGATCAATGTCTCCCACGGACTATTGTCTGAAGGTGAAAGTCAGACTGCCCAAGTATGAAAATACCAGCCATTCCACAATTAAGCTACAGTTTTTATTCATGATACTATTCAAGCAGCTATAACAGATGCAAGCTGATAGACACTCAAAATATCAACAGAAATTACCTGAGTTTACTGATTCATTATCTAACTGCAGTCCGCCTGGTGTTAACAATAATAGCTGCCACGAAAAACATCATTAGCACTGAAGAGTACAGAAGGATAATTAAGCATACTAATGGGAATTAAAGCTAAACAAATATAAAAATGGGGAAAAAAATATAACACCCTCAATGAACAACAGAAATATAAGGAAAATAGAAGCTTAACCTAAAAAGACCAAAGAATAATTTCGTGAGGATTATTTCCTATCGCCACATTTAAAATTTACCTGCATCATTGAGCAAGACAGCCACAGGCTGTCTAGATACCAAAGCCAGATACAAAAAATTCTCAAGAACAAATTACAACATTAATGTCCCACTAGTGGGCAATGACCGTGCAACACAGCCCCTAAAAACTACATAAGTTCTAGCTATGAAGCCAAATTTGGCAAATTTTTAATAACTAGGACAACCAGAGTTAATGACATTCTAAGAGTGAGCATGAACTGAGAGGAAATCAATAATAAATAACCAGAGCAACTCCAACAAAAGGGGTATCCAACCATATGCCACAGCCACCAGCTAATCTATACACAGCTTTTAAACAGCTAAAGAGGTAAAAAAAGAAAATCTGCAGAAAATCGACAACAAACAACTCAAGTGGCCTAATCATATGAAAGATCTTGTAATTAAGTTCTCAATTACATCCTACAATTGTGTCATCCGTTCACCAGTGTTTACAACGTAGGTCCGGACAAATGTAATGGGTACACAAGCAAACAAGAAAATCACAAAAAGGATAGCTTCACTTTTAACCCACAATCACATGGTGACTAGCATGATTACCAACAATGTTATTGCTGTCTTGTTAATTCTCAATGAGTAAAAGATACTGAAGTCCGGTAGATCTGAAAACAAATAGTATATGTAATCTGGTTAACCATCAGTTCTTTACAACTACATCATTGTCTGAGATTCCACTTTGTTCTGAATCAGTGCATTTGAACTGATATAATCCATTAAGTACTCATTAATCAATTAAAATCCTTAGGAAGCATAAGGACATAACTGGTACCAAAACACCTGATCAATGAAAACTGTATCTCATTTTTTCTTCACTAATTGCCGTGCAACTGCTTCTTCATTTCTTTGCTTTAATCTCATTCACGATCCCATACAAATTTCACTGAAAATGAGTTAACTACAGGTTTCAGCTCGAGCATGGATTAGCAACTCAGACACCCAAAGAAAAACTGCAAAATCCATTGTCTTTGAGGAGTGTGCATATTTGGATCCATGAACAAATATATCTAGCTATTTTAAATAAGTTCAAAAACTATATATGTTATACAAGTTAATCGACTCACAGATGCATGAAAAGAAACTGGGTATTACATTCCAACTATGCTATTGATAAACTCTGTGAATCCTTAATCAGTAAAATAAGTGCAAAACATATATTTAAGTTGCTGGAAATACTTTTCCTTCCTTGAAGGAGGTTGTTCGATTGGAATTTATGGGGAGAATAAAGAGGATGCGGATAGTTTGAAAACTAATTTAGAAATTGTTTTGTGGAATAACATTGAGTTACAAGAGGAATTACACCAAAGGAGCTTTAACAAAAAGATAGGAGGGGAATAGGAGATATTTCTTCTTCTAAGATAGCTAAATATGAAGGGAAGTAAGAGAAGGAAAAAGAAGCAAGCTGGATGGTTTGGTTAGCAAAAGCCATTAAAGATTTAGTATTATTTCTTGAATTGTTGTCATTCTGCCCATTTTTTTACTAGTTTATAATCGAAGCTCCATCTGCAATGGTGGAAATTATTCAAAACTCTCCAATTTATGTAAATGAAGTATGTGACTTCAAACTCATGACAAGAAAAACTACAAAAAATGCATTCTTTACTAAACCAATAATGATCTTCCGCATCAGAGACATTTTGCACCAGTAACTTTAAGTTGGCAACCAATTTTCTAAATTTCACTGAGTGTCATTATACCCATCAAAAGACATTATTTGCACTTGCATGAATTTCTTTTTTCACTTGAAAGAAATTTCTTCCGGTTTGGTTCATTTTTCACTAGTGTCCATGGAAACAACTGTTTCCAATAAGTCATGCCAAAAACAAACTCCGACAATTGAAAACTGCAGTATTATGTTGATTAACAAATTTAGTATAGTGCTACCTCTTTGAAACACTAAATATTGAATTCAAACTTTGTAAATATGGAATTCAAACAGAATTCCACACCAAAAAATAAAATTCATTGTACAAGAACATGTTACCAAAGGCATTTCGACCTTGTTTAGAAAAACAAAAAAACTAGGACCTGTGATTTCAATTTATCAATTTTGAAGAAGAAATAACAGAAAATCAGTTTATAGTAACTTTCAACTTCAAATTCAGAAGTCCCAATCAAAGATATTATATGGAGTCCAAAAGAAACCAATACTAATTTATACTCAGTCAAGATTTACCCAAAAGCTTGTCAAATTTTATGAGAAAATCAAGCACATTCACTAAAATGAAAGAATATGGTAGAGAAGGTATCTTAAATATCAGAAATATCAGGAGAGGTGACAAAGCACAAACCTTCAAGTTGAGATCATCAACTTGCAGGAGATATCCACCATCAATGAATGCACGTAATGCATGAAACTGCCATGGTGGAGTTATATTTCCAAGGATCAGAAAATTCTTTGCAGCCCTGAGTACCAATTGCTCTATACTAAAGGTATTCTCAACTCTTTCTCAATAACCACTTCTGATAAAGTTCAAATGCTTTGTCTAGCTCCCTCATCTTGCAATACTTTTTCATGAGTATCAGAAATGGAACATGATCAACCTGTAAATTCAAAGTCTGTAACTTTTCCAAGAGATCTTCTGCCTTCTCTGTATAACCTTGTATACAGTAATACTTAAGTAGCTCAGTATATGTTATTATGTCTGGGTAATAACCTCCTCTTACAATTTCATCATATATCTGCAGCACTGAATGAATGTTACCAAGATTGCAAGAGGCACCCAACAAGAGATTGTATGTAACCAAATCTGGAAAAGAACCATTTAGAACCATCTCCTTCTTCAAAGAATGTGCCTCAACAACATTTCCACTTTTTATCTGTGAATGGATCAAAGCATTATAAGTAAATGTATTTGGCATTACTCCAAAGGCAGCCATTTGTTCCCTGATGGACAATGCTTTTTGCATATTACCACACCTCCCATAACCATCAATTATCACATTCCAGATGAGTGGTTCAGGCACAACAGAGTCATCTAACATAGCATGAAGAAACAGATTAGCTTTTATTACATTGCCATGAAAACATAGCCCTTGTATAATCATCTTGTAAGTGATTTGATCAGGAGAAACACCCATTCTGGACATAACATTGTAGATATAACAAGCCTCAGTGGTCCGTCCTTCCTTACAAAGAGCGCCAATAAGAGTATTGTAAGAAAATATATCAGGAAGAAAACCACGCTTAAACATTTCGCAGACATATTTATAAGCAGTGGATATATCTCCGATCAAACAGAATCCATGAATGGCAACATTATAGAAAACAGTATCAAGTGGGATACCCCCGCAAAAAATGCCATCCAAATAAGTGAGAGCCCGATTTATATCTCCATTCTTAAAGGAACCATCCATTAGTATAGTCGATGTTATCAAATTCGACGTGTCCTTAGGGTGAGTATCACCCAATATTTCAGTAAGAAGCTTTCTTGCATCCTCCAGCAGACCTTTCTTACAAAGGGCATGTACAATAATGTTACAAGTAACTCTATTTGGGGCAATACCACTGTTGGCCATTGTGGAAAACAAATTTAGAGCCCTTTCAATATCCTTTTGAAGACAATAACCCTTTATTAAAGTGTTGTATGTCGCACAATTAGGAGGAGGACCCCTAAATAACATCTCTTTGACAAGCCACTCAGCCTTATCCAAGTTACCAGTTTTGCAGAAGCCATTTATTAGATAATTATGGGTAATAACATCAGGAATAACACTTTTCTGTATCATCATATACCAGAGAGATAGAGCTACCCCCAACTTACCCTCCAAGCATAAAGCTCTAATGATAGTTATATCTCGCTTATAATTTACTTCAAAGTCACAGCATTCACTGCCTATAGCATCCCAGGATATGCTTTGCCTGCGGAACTTATGGAGCATCAGTTACAGAAACCATACACAGATAAACTATAAGAACAAATTTACTTCAAAAAGGTATTGCATAATTCACTTCCATAAACTGAAATATGGAACATGATACAATTTGTAATAAAAGCTACAATTTAGAATCATCTTTGAAAGAAAAACAAAAGCTATCAAGAGAGGAGACATCAACAACTAAAGAGGGCACCCACTGCCACTTCAGAAACTACATCTCAAAGGTCACTTGTAAAGTATTTCAAGGGAGAGTTTGCCTAGAGAAGCAGATGACTACAACAGCTAAAGTAAACTGATCCAGACAGCATAAGAGAGAGACCAGGATCCCAACTATCTCTTACTAAGTATAACAGCAAGAACACTCTATTATCACCTAAAAAGAAACAGACGCATGGATGGCAATACATTGAACTTGATCGATCGTTAAAAGCCAGAAGCTAGAAATCAAAGAAACAGACATATCATATACCTTAATGCTTTTTCGATCCTCTATCCTGTTAGGAATGTAATTCAGTTCGACTGATTTTCCTAAGACTATTCAAAGAACATAAATGAAGATGTATGCGGGAAAGACACAAGAAACCTGATACAAGCCGTTGGTAAGAACTATCAGTATCAGATAGACATTTGGGCAAATGATTGACAACCATTAACTGCTATTCTAAAAGCTAATTTAAAATATTAAACTTTTAGAAGAAATATACAAAGTTCCCTTCTGTAATTTCTTATGTTCGCAAGTACTCCTTTGTTTTCCCAGCGAAACATGTATACATATATATCTGCCACCACACGGAAAATTCCCTCTACAAACATTTTTGAATAGTAAAGCTACAATATATGGCACCATTAATACGGCTAAGATATCCGCTATACAATGCATTTACCTCCATATTACACGACATAAAACACATTCCCAAAAAACAACAAAATCAGCAAGCTGTACCCATTAAATACTTGAGAAACACTATAAACTAACTGAAACACTGAATTCAATATGACAACAAGTTTCTGACTTCAAAAAACAAAAACCACTGACCTCATTGTTTTCAAGCGATCCAAACTATCCTTTAACATTGTATCTAAAACGTTAAAAACGGCACCGGAACACTGCCCTTCATCACCATCAGAAGGCTCCGACTGCCTTCTACCGTTTTCACTTAACTCACATTGATTCTGATTATAACTTGTTTTTACCTCATCAATCCCTCTATACCTATACCACATAATAAAATTGCTTATTCAACAAAACTTCACATACACGCACAAAAAAAAGCAAATATATGACGAAAATCCAAGTAAATTTGAAATTACCTTGTATCAATTAAGTCAATGCTGAAGTATTTGGAGCAGAAAAAATTAGCAAAAATATGAGAAATGCCGTCTTTTATGGAGTCTAGGGTTTGGAAGCTACTGTTTAATATTCTGAGAATATGCGATTCCTCTGCAGCTATCAACACCTGATTACGATTTAAAATCATACAAAAAAAATATTATAAAAAATTCCACACCAAATTTTCGTCTACAAAAACAAAATAAAATTGAAATTACTGCATTAAAATTTAAATTCCGGAAATGAGAACGAAGGACTTACGGATTGCATTGTGGGGAAAGATAATGAGCTAGGGATTGGAAGAGAGAAAAGATGTTAATTACGACGTCGTGGAATTACCCTGGGCGTCGGAGGGGTCTGCAGGAGGCTGGTTAAGACCGGAGAAAAAAGTGGGCAGAGATGGTGGGAGAAACCAGGTGCATTTGACTGCAACCCCTTCAATTTTTTTTCCATTTTCCCTTTCTTTCCCAATTAAGCCGGTTTGGTTGCGCAGCTTATAGAAAAATATTTTTCTAGTAGAGCTTTTAATAAAAGTAATTATTAATAACTTAAGTACTTTTAAATATATTATTTAAAAATATAATTCAATAAGTATTTATTATATTAGATAATATATAATTTAAAAAATTTTAAAAGTGTTTATCTCTTTATTTGGTTCATAATACAGGATAAAATAATAAAACTTGATATTTTATTTTTTTTAATCATAAAAACTATTTTAAAAGCACCAAATTTGAAATTATGCTAAAAGTGTTTTTAACACTAATAGCTCTACTCCTAATTTTATGGGATAATACTTATCAAACATTTTAAAATTACTTTTAGCATCTAAAAGTATATTAGTTTTACTAAAAACACTGCAATCCCAAATAAGACCTTAAACGAATTTAAGTTTCACATGGAGTAGGAAAAATTTGTACTAAGTGTGCATCTCATAAAATTAAAATTAAAATCTGAAATTTGAAATTTAAAGTATAAATCTATTAAGTTGCTAGATTGTTAAGCAGTAAATGTGATACATTTAACTGTAAATTGTGAGAACCCGTAACTTTTCCATTTTCTAGGTTTTATTATCTTTCTAAGTTTTCTTATCTTCAATGGCTTGTTTTCTGCACTTTCTGTATCCGAAAATTTTTCTAGATAATTTTTATGAGTAAATATAGTTTTTAGATGATTTTTCTAGTATTGAATAGTTTTTGAGAAATTAAGAGCGTATACCGGACGTGGGACCCACTAGTGCGAAAAATTCGGCCAACTAGGTTAAGTTTCGGATACTGGGTTTAATTTACTGGGTGTTAAGAGATAATTAGAGGAAGCTATTTGGATTGATGTGAGAGGGAACAAAGTGATAGACTTGCATTAAATAAGTGACAAGTGTCACCATTTGATTGGAGGAACTTGTAAGACCACTATTCATTTTCTTACCATTGACCAAATAAATCAAAATTTCACCAAAAATTCCTCATTTTTGTCTTCCTCTTGGCCGAACCTCTTCCTACAAGAAAAGAAAGAAAAGCTTCCAAGTTCCTTGCTCCAATCTTGCCCAATCTCACAAACTAACCGTTTCATCTTGAATTCCTTCCATAAAACCTCTTCAATTAGTATTAGTGAGTTGATTTGTGGAGTTATTTGGAAAGCTAAGAGGACCTATTGCTAAGAGGACAAATTTGTGGAGAGCCTGAGTTATGATGTTTCCGCTAGAATGCGTTCTGTGAATCTGTTTTTGTGATTCTGGTATGGTATCTTGCATTTTTGACCTGGTTACACTCGAAACTGGGTTGAGTGACCTTCTGTAATGTTGTAGCCCTATCTCTTAGTTTCGAAACGGTGGGTCTTGCACCTTCATCCGATAATCGTAGTGCCTTTGGCACCATTACCGCAAAATGAGGACAAAAACTATTTTTTTCAGGGCTAAAGCTAAATCATTTCCGGATTTTTCTGGTTTCCTCTATTGTTTGTGTATGCTTAGGGAACCCTGTTTTGGTAGTATGTAGAATTGGTTTATGACTTGTAATCGAGTCTTATTGTGTTTATTTGAATAGTTTAGGGCTTGACTTTCATATCCGGTCATTTCCTAACTAAATTTTGTACTTGAATGCCATTAAGCCTAGTGAACGGCTTTTGGGAATGAGATTATTTTTGTACGAGATGTTGGGACTGATTTGAGGAAATAATGAAGCCATGATGGCTGGAAATTAGGTAAACACAAGGGATATGCTGCCGAAATTTTACTTGAAGGCTAGTTGGATTTACTTGTGATTTGAGCGAAGGACTTTTGGGTTGTTTGAGCCTAGGTCTTCATTTGACCTTTTCGTTTCCAAAAATTCATGTTTTGCACCCTTGCTTTAATCATTATTTGGCGAGGCATACGACTGGTAGTCGAGCCTCACATGTGCATTCTGTATACTCAATTTTGAAAGTGGAACCTTCAATTGTTTTCTTTGGATTATCTTAGGGTTTCTTGGTGATTAAAGCTCTCTTTTGGGAGGTATCTGTACTGACCCCGGTGAGTGTTCCACTACCTGCTACCCGTTATGTGAAATATCTGAATATCTGAATACTTGATTTATGACTGTTGGAGCCAAATACTGTTTTAATAAAAGGGAGGCGAGGGTGTACTTTATCACACTCGTTCTCTGGTCTGTTCATATGTCAATTTTGAACGCGTATCTGAATCTGCTATCTGTATCTGTATCTGTATCTGTTATCTGTATCTGGATCTGTATCTGTTCTGACGTCGTTTGGAAGCTTGTGTCCAACGACCTTTCTGTGACCTCTGAGCTCAACACCTGTGACCAGTTACTCGAGTCGGGCCGGCAAGGGTCTGGTCGATTAGATAACGAACCACGGTAGTCTGTTTTGGTATCTTTGGGTATTGAGACCCTTGATTCCGGGTATATTCGAGTATTACCATTTCTGATCTGATTGGATTTCGGGCCCGGTGGGGTATGTGAAGTGGAAAGAATCGAAGAAAGTGGAGTCTACGGTATTGGTTACTCCTTTAGCGTTGACGGAGTGTCAACTATTATTTCGATCAAGTTTCGATGATGCTAATGGGAATTTGGCTCATGAGAGCCACCTGTATCCTTCTGATTTGAATCATTGGTTCATTTACTTTACATCTGGCATGTGTACCTGATTTGTTAAATGTGAAATGCCATGATTTTACTGCTATATGTCTGGTACCTCATTGAGCGCAAGCTCACCCCTTTCTGTTCTTTTTTTTGTTTTCCTTACAGGAAAATAAATACTTTTGGACTTGATTTGACAATTGGCTGCCAAATTGAGCTAGTTGAACATATCTTTTGTATGGCTCATGTATTGAAACCCTAAATGTACTTTTGGGACCGTTTTCCTTTTGATTTGGCAAACCAGACATGTATCCACTTTTGAATACTTTTGTATGCCACTTTGGCTTGTAAATGCTAAGTTTCAAGATGTGAATGTTTGCTTGATATTTGGTTGGGTTCTGACGGGTCGGTTACTATTCATAGCCGACTTCGATTTCATTTTTTTTTATTTTAACATTTTGCTTTGTTTACCCGCGTTGGTAAGCTCCGGAATGTATTAGCTCGTTCTATACCGAACCGTTAGTCCTGGCGAGAGTTGGGCAGGCAGTTCGCTAACCCCTTTGGTTCACCTTAGGGGAAGATGGGGCTGTCACAGGTAGTATCAGAGCCACTTCGCGTGGTCTCTGCGCGGAGTGAGCTTGGGGCCAAGTGGTGTTATGGTCCTGCTTTCGTGAAAGGTATAAGTGCTCTTTTGAGCATAAGCTATGAACTGTGCATGTTATAAGAGTAAGGATCATTATCATGGGACTTGAGGAAGCTAGGTATGTATGTCGGGTAGGAATCTTTAATATGGATGATTTACTTTTGGGACCGGCCGGCTCGAGTTGTGAATTATCTTATTTGGGATTCTCGTGCCCGGCTACTAACTCAATGAGAGCCTAGATTAGAAGGACTTAGGCAAACTAGAAAGGCGATTCTATGGAACTTCATATGGTCTATTCGGGTGTGGTTAAGCGTGATCAACCTTGATTAAGATATAAATGGTGTTGTTCTCGTGGATGTTGGATAGAGCCCTGGGGGGAAAGAAAGTTTTTCGTGAGTTCTTTTGTACTCGTGACCTAGTCTGTCTATAGTACTTTTGGAGGACCCTTTTGTTTTATGGGATGACTTTGTATGTACCTGACTGACTGTTCTGTATAATTGTTGATCCTGTTATGTGTTCTCTGTATATGTGTTATGTGTTTACATGCTCTACGAGGGAGTTGTTTAGTTAATTGTTCTTGTTTACTGGTTCCTGTTTAGTGCTACGAAAAGGAGGGTTAGGTGCCCTTTAACAGTATATTTATTTTGTGATCTAGATCGACTTAGATTTAATGAAAGGCACACGTAGTGGCCGGGGACGTGGGCGCGGGAATAGGCAACCTACGCCTGAAAGGGGCACTGGGGAAACCTCCTCTGGACCTAACCCTGAACCGAGAGTTGACCCCAACGTGCAGATAGCTGCCGCTACGCAGCAAATGACCAACCTGCTGGCACAAGTAGTGCAGCAACAAGGCCAAATCCCAAACCCTAATCCTGGAAACTCGGGCAATCAAGTCGAAAGCGACGATAGGGCACTTGAGAGGTTCCAGAAGTTCGCACCACCGAAATTTATTGGGGAACCCGATCCGGATGTCGCCGAAAGGTGGCTCGAGAAAATGGTAGACATTTTCGCTGCCCTGCACTACACCGAAGAACGGCAGGTGACTTTCGCCGTTTTCAAGTTGGAAGGGGCGGCCCGTTCCTGGTGGAACGTCATACGGCAAAAATGGGAACGGGAACAGACGCCCAGGACTTGGGTGAATTTTATGCGGGAGTTCAACGCGAAATTCTTCCCTCCTCTAGTCCAGGAGCGGAAGGAAGATGAGTTTATCCGACTTCGCCAAGGGGCCCAGTCTGTCGCGGAATACGAGAGTCAGTTCACCCGCCTATCCAAATTTGCCCCTGAACTGATCATGACCGAGCAGCGGCGAATAAGGCGTTTTATCCAGGGTTTGAACGTAGAAATTCAGAAGGACCTCGTGGTGGCCCAGATTAATGCTTTTAGCGAGGCCGTAGAGAAGGCGCAACGAGTAGAAAATGCTAGGCTGCAGGTGAAAAACTTTCAAGCCAAGAAAAGGGGCTTTCCTGGGAGTAGCTCTGAGCAAGAAGGTACAAGTACGCCCCCTAAGATGGGAAAGGGAAACGGAGGAGTACGACAACCAGGGGTGTCGCGTGATGTCCCTCAGGGAGGACCGGTCTCTGTTACTCGTGGTCCCTGTGGATATTGCGGAGGGCCAAATCTTACGGAGGCAAATTGTTGGAAGAAAGAGGAAAAATGTCTGCGCTGCGGAAGTGCCGATCATCGGATTGCTGACTGCCCAATTCGATTGCGAAAAGGAAAAGGGACCCCGCAACCAACTAAGACTATCCCTGGATAGTCGGAAAAGGAAGGGACTGGATCCAAGGCACCGACTCAGGTGTATTCTTTAGAACACCATCAGGATCCTGACTCGTCTGAGGACGTAGAAGGTATGGTCCGTTGGGTACCATAGATTTTGATAGATTCCATTGATAAGAAAAATTTCGAGGGCGAAATTTCTTTAAGGGGGAGAGAGTGTGAGAACCCGTAACTTTTCCATTTTCTAGGTTTTATTATCTTTCTAGGTTTTCTTATCTTCAATGGCTTGTTTTTTGCACTTTCTGTATCCGGAAATTTTTCTAGATAATTTTTATGAGTAAATATAGTTTTTAGATGATTTTTCTAGTATCGAATAGTTTTTGAGAAATTAAGAGCGTATACCGGACGTGGGACCCACTAGTGCGAAAAGTTCAGAAAAATTCGGCCAACTAGGTTAAGTTTCGGATACTGGATTTAATTTATCGGGTGTTAAGAGATAATTAGAGGAAACTATTTGGATTGATGTGAGAGGGAACAAAGTGATAGACTTGCATTAAATAAGTGACAAGTGTCACCATTTGATTGGAGGAACTTGTAAGACCACTATTCATTTTCTTACCATTGACCAAATAAATCAAAAATTCACCAAAAATTCCTCATTTTTGTCTTCCTCTTGGCCGAACCTCTTCCTACAAGAAAAGAAAGAAAAGCTTCCAAGTTCCTTGCTCCAATCTTGCCCAATCTCACAAACTAACCGTTTCATCTTGAATTCCTTCCATAAAACCTCTTCAATTAGTGTTAGTGAGTTGATTTGTGGAGTTATTTGGAAAGCTAAGAGGACCTATTGCTCTCTCTCTCTTGTTTCTAAGGTGAGTTGTGAAGAACCACCCTCCTCCCTTAATTGATGCTTAAATCATGATTAGTGGTAGTATGAGATGCAATATTATGGATTATTTCTTGATTTGTTGTTGAAGTGATGAAGTTTTATTATTTTTGGGGATTTTTCTGCTTTAATATAAGCATGGTTGTGTGGATATCTATGATGATTGGAAATGGTATATAATGATACTAGAAGGTGGAAAAATGGGACAATTGCAATCAATTTCTGTTTTGGAAGAAATTTCAGAAAATTAGGTTTTGTGAAGGAACATTCTGTCCGAATTTTTAGCTCCTAGTTAGAGGCTGAATTGGCCTTGGCTTAAAACATGAAAGTTGTAGGGAATGACATTTTAGAGGCATCTACAAAATTTCAGGTCAATCGGAGTAGTGTAGAGTGAGAAAAGTAGAAATTACTATTGCTGTTCTGGTTTTACCCGAATGTAAGAAATTGCGCCTGTAATTGGTTGTTTTGGCAGGAATTGCTTCCGAATTGATTGTTGAGGCCTTCTGATGAAATTTAGCCCTGTTTCTTAGCTTTCATCTGATTTTGGAATTTCTGGATTTGGACTTGGAGAGCCTGAGTTATGATGTTTCCGCTAGAATGCGTTTTGTGAATCTATTTTTGTGATTCTGGTATGGTATCTTGCATTTTTGACCTGGTTACACTCGAAACTGGGTTGAGTGACCTTCTGTAATGTTGTAGCCCTATCTCTTAGCTTCGAAACGGTGGGTCTTGCACCTTCATCCGATAATCGTAGTGCCTTTGGCACCATTACCGCAAAATGAGGACAAAAACTATTTTTTTCAGGGCTAAAGCTAAATCATTTCCGGATTTTTCTGGTTTCCTCTATTGTTTGTGTATACTTAGGGAACCCTGTTTTGGTAGTATGTAGAATTGGTTTATGACTTGTAATCGAGTCTTATTGCGTTTATTTGAATAGTTTAGGGCTTGACTTTCATATCCGGTCATTTCCTAACTAAATTTTGTACTTGAATGTCATTAAGCCTAGTGAACGGCTTTTGGGAATGAGATTATTTTTGTACGAGATATTGGGACTGATTTGAGGAAATAATGAAGCCATGATGGCTGGAAATTAGGTAAACACAAGGGATATGCTGCCGAAATTTTACTTGAAGGCTAGTTGGATTTACTTGTGATTTGAGCGAAGGACTTTTGGGTTGTTTGAGCCTAGGTCTTCATTTGACCTTTTCGTTTCCAAAAATTCATGTTTTGCACCCTTGCTTTAATCATTATTTGGCGAGGCATACGACTGGTAGTCGAGCCTCACATGTGCATTCTGTATACTCAATTTTGAAAGTGGAACCTTCAATTGTTTTCTTTGGATTATCTTAGGGTTTCTTGGTGATTAAAGCTCTCTTTTGGGAGGTATCTGTACTGACCCCGGTGAGTGTTCCACTACCTGCTACCCGTTATGTGAAATATCTGAATATCTGAATACTTGATTTATGACTGTTGGAGCCAAATATTGTTTTGATAAAAGGGAGGCGAGGGTGTACTTTATCACACTCGTTCTCTGGTCTGTTCATATGCCAATTTTGAACGCGTATCTGAATCTGCTATCTGTATCTGTATCTGTATCTGTTATCTGTATCTGGATCTGTATCTGTTCTGACGTCGTTTGGAAGCTTGTGTCCAACGACCTTTCTGTGACCTCTGAGCTCAACACCTGTGACCAGTTACTCGAGTCGGGCCGGCAAGGGTCTGGTCGATTAGATAACGAACCACGGTAGTCTGTTTTGGTATCTTTGGGTATTGAGACCCTTGATTCCGGGTATATTCGAGTATTACCATTTCTGATCTGATTGGATTTCGGGCCCGGTGGGGTATGTGAAGTGGAAAGAATCGAAGAAAGTGGAGTCTACGGTATTGGTTACTCCTTTAGCGTTGACGGAGTGTCAACTATTATTTCGATCAAGTTTCGATGATGCTAATGGGAATTTGGCTCATGAGAGCCACCTGTATCCTTCTGATTTGAATCATTGGTTCATTTACTTTACATCTGGCATGTGTACCTGATTTGTTAAATGTGAAATGCCATGATTTTACTGCTATATGTCTGGTACCTCATTGAGCGCAAGCTCACCCCTTTCTGTTCTTTTTTTTGTTTTCCTTACAGGAAAATAAATACTTTTGGACTGGATTTGACAATTGGCTGCCAAATTGAGCTAGTTGAACATATCTTTTGTATAGCTCATGTATTGAAACCCTAAATGTACTTTTGGGACCGTTTTCCTTTTGATTTGGCAAACCAGACATGTATCCACTTTTGAATACTTTTGTATGCCACTTTGGCTTGTAAATGCTAAGTTTCAAGATGTGAATGTTTGCTTGATATTTGGTTGGGTTCTGACGGGTCGGTTACTATTCATAGCCGACTTCGATTTCATTTTTTTTTATTTTAACATTTTGATTTGTTTACCCGCGTTGGTAAGCTCCGGAATGTATTAGCTCGTTCTATACCGAACCGTTAGTCCTGGCGAGAGTTGGGCAGGCAGTTCGCTAACCCCTTTGGTTCGCCTTAGGGGAAGATGGGGCTGTCACAGGTAGTATCAGAGCCACTTCGCGTGGTCTCTGCGCGGAATGAGCTTGGGGCCAAGTGGTGTTATGGTCCTGCTTTCGTGAAAGGTATAAGTGCTCTTTTGAGCATAAGCTATGAACTGTGCATGTTATAAGAGTAAGGATCATTATCATGGGACTTGAGGAAGCTAGGTATGTATGTCGGGTAGGAATCTTTAATATGGATGATTTACTCTTGGGATCGGCCGGCTCGAGTTGTGAATTATTTTATTTGGGATTCTCGTGCCCGGCTACTAACTCAATGAGAGCCTAGGTTAGAAGGACTTAGGCAAACTAGAAAGGCGATTCTATGGAACTTCATATGGTCTGTTCGGGTGTGGTTAAGCGTGATCAACCTTGATTAAGATATAAATGGTGTTGTTCTCGTGGATGTTGGATAGAGCCCTGGGGAGAAAGAAAGTTTTTCGTGAGTTCTTTTGTACTCGTGACCTAGTCTGTCTATAGTACTTTTGGAGGACCCTTTTGTTTTATGGGATGACTTTGTATGTACCTGACTGACTGTTCTGTATAATTGTTGATCCTGTTATGTGTTCTCTGTATATGTGTTATGTGTTTAAATGCTCTACGAGGGAGTTGTTTAGTTAATTGTTCTTGTTTACTTGTTCCTGTTCAGTGCTACGAAAAGGAGGGTTAGGTGCCCTTTAACAGTATAATTATTTTGTGACCTAGATCGACTTAGATTTTATGGAAGGCACACGTAGTGGACGGGGGCGTGGGCGCGGGAATAGGCAACCTACGCCTGAAAGGGGCACTGGGGAAACCTCCTCTGGACCTAATCCTGAACTGAGAGTTGACCCCAACGTGCAGATAGCTGCCGCTATGCAGCAAATGACCAACCTGCTGGCACAAGTAGTGCAGCAACAAGGCCAAAACCCAAACCCTAATCCTGGAAACCCGGGCAACCATGTCGAAAGCGACGATAGGGCACTTGAGAGGTTCCAGAAGTTCGCAAACCACCGAAATTTATTGGGAACCCGATCCGGAATGTCGCCGAAAGGTGCTCGAGAAAAAAAAAAAATTGGGGTAAGACATTTTCGCTGCCTGCACTACACCCGAAGAATCGGCAGGTGACTTTCGCTCTTTTAGTGGAAGGGGCGCCCGTTCCTGGTGAGTACGTCATACGGCAAAAATGGGAGCGGGAACAAACGCCCAGGACTTGGGTAAATTTTATGAGGGAATTCAATGCGAAATTCTTCCCTCCTCTAGTTCAGGAGAGGAAGGAAGATGAGTTTATTCGATTTCGCCAAGGGGCCCAGTCTGTCGCGGAATACGAGAGTCAGTTCACCCGCCTGTCCAAATTTGCTCCTGAGTTGATCATGACCGAGCAGAGGCGAATAAGGCGTTTTATCCAGGGTTTAAATGTAGAAATTCAGAAGGAACTCGCGGTGGCCCAGATTAATGCTTTTAGCGAGGCCCGAGAGAAGCACAACGAGTAGAAAATGCTAGGCTGCAGGTTGAAAAACTTTCAAAGCCAAGAAAAGGGGCTTTCCTGGGAGTAGCTCTGAGCAAGAAGGTACAAGTACGCCCCCTAAGATGGGAAAGGGAAACGGAGGAGTACGACAACCAGGGGTGTCGCGTGATGTCCCTCAGGGAGGACCGGTCTCTGTTACTCGTGGTCCCTGTGGATATTGCGGAGGGCCAAATCTTACGGAGGCAAATTGTTGGAAGAAGGAGGGAAAATGTCTGCGCTGCGGAAGTGCCGATCATCGGATTGCTGACCAATTCGATTGAAAAAAGGAAAAGGGACCCCGCAACCAACTAAGACTAACCCTGGATAGTCGGAAAAGGAAGGGACTGGATCCAAGGCACCGACTCAGGTGTATTCTTTAGAACACCATCAGGATCCTGACTCGTCTGAGGACGTAGAAGGTATGGTCCGTTGGGTACCATAGATTTTGATAGATTCCGTTGATAAAAAAATTTCGAGGGCGAAATTTCTTTAAGGGGGAGAGAGTGTGAGAACCCGTAACTTTTCCATTTTCTAGGTTTTATTATCTTTCTAGGTTTTCTTATCTTCAATGGCTTGTTTTTTGCACTTTCTGTATCCGGAAATTTTTCTAGATAATTTTTATGAGTAAATATAGTTTTTAGATGATTTTTCTAGTATCGAATAGTTTTTGAGAAATTAAGAGCGTATACCGGACGTGGGACCCACTAGTGCGAAAAGTTCAGAAAAATTCGGCCAACTAGGTTAAGTTTCGGATACTGGATTTAATTTATCGGGTGTTAAGAGATAATTAGAGGAAACTATTTGGATTGATGTGAGAGGGAACAAAGTGATAGACTTGCATTAAATAAGTGACAAGTGTCACCATTTGATTGGAGGAACTTGTAAGACCACTATTCATTTTCTTACCATTGACCAAATAAATCAAAAATTCACCAAAAATTCCTCATTTTTGTCTTCCTCTTGGCCGAACCTCTTCCTACAAGAAAAGAAAGAAAAGCTTCCAAGTTTCTTGCCCAATCTCACAAACTAACCGTTTCATCTTGAATTCCTTCCATAAAACCTCTTCAATTAGTGTTAGTGAGTTGATTTGTGGAGTTATTTGGAAAGCTAAGAGGACCTATTGCTCTCTCTCTCTTGTTTCTAAGGTGAATTGTGAAGAACCACCCTCCTCCCTTAATTGATGCTTAAATCATGATTAGTGGTAGTATGAGATGCAATATTATGGATTATTTCTTGATTTGTGGTTGAAGTGATGAAGTTTTATTATTTTTGGGGATTTTTCTGTTTTAATATAAGCATGGTTGTGTGGATATCTATGATGATTGGAAATGGTATATAATGATTCTAGAAGGTGGAAAAAGGGGACAATTGCAATCAATTTCTGTTTTGGAAGAAATTTCAGAAAATTAGGTTTTGTGAAGGAACATTCTGTCCGAATTTTTAGCTCCTAGTTAGAGGCCGAATTGGCCTTGGCTTAAAACATGAAAGTAGTAGGGAATGACATTTTAGAGGCATCTACAAAATTTCAGGTCAATCGGAGTAGCGTAGAGTGAGAAAAGTCGAAATGACTATTGCTGTTCTGGTTTTACCCGAATGTAAGAAATTGCGCCTGTAATTGGTTGTTTTGGCTGGAATTGCTTCCGAATTGGTCGTTGAGGCCTTCTGATGAAATTTAGCCCTGTTTCTTAGCTTTCATCTGATTTTGGAATTTCTGGATTTGGACTTGGAGAGCCTGAGTTATGATGTTTCCGCTAGAATGCGTTCTGTGAATCTGTTTTTGTGATTCTGGTATGGTATCTTGCATTTTTGACCTGGTTACACTCGAAACTGGGTTGAGTGACCTTCTGTAATGTTGTAACCCTATCTCTTAGCTTCGAAACGGTATATCTTTAACCTTCATCCGATAATCGTAGTGCCTTTGGCACCATTACCGCAAAAATGAGGACAAAAACTATTTTTTTCAGGGCTAAAGCTAAATCATTTCCGGATTTTTCTGGTTTCCTCTATTGTTTGTGTATACTTAGGGAACCCTGTTTTGGTAGTATGTAGAATTGGTTTATGACTTGTAATCGAGTCTTATTGCGTTTATTTGAATAGTTTAGGGCTTGACTTTCATATCCGGTCATTTCCTAACTAAATTTTGTACTTGAATGTCATTAAGCCTAGTGAACGGCTTTTGGGAATGAGATTATTTTTGTACGAGATATTGGGACTGATTTGAGGAAATAATGAAGCCATGATGGCTGGAAATTAGGTAAACACAAGGGATATGCTGCCGAAATTTTACTTGAAGGCTAGTTGGATTTACTTGTGATTTGAGCGAAGGACTTTTGGGTTTTTTTTTTAGTCCAGCTGTAAAAATCCTGAAGGATTTTTTTTTTTTTTTTAAAAAAAAACACTCGTTATATTTATTCAAGATCACGAACTACAGCGACACGACACCACAAAAGAGCCACTATCTACCCGGGTACTAATCTAAAGGACGGGAATTCCCTAGCATCCATGACTAGACACCCGCGAACGTCCCTCGGCAACTGCCGAGCTGACTCAAAAACCGTACTTGGCCAGCCTTGCATGGCCGCTAACCTGTCTGCCACCATGTTTGCCTCTCTGAAAATGTGTGTAACCGTCCCAACCACCTGCCTCAGCAGACGACGAATCCGACGCAGTATATTGCAATGTGCCCATCTTCCCAACGCCGACGAATTGACAAGCGATACCAGAGCCGCCGAGTCTACTTCCACCAATACCCCCTGAACCCCCCGTGTCACACATTCCCGCAACCCTTCCTGAAGCGCCAACGCCTCAGCCCCCAGTACCCCCTTCTCCCCAAACTCCTTGTAAAACGCGAAAATGAGCCTACCATTCGAGTCACGCAAAACTCCTCCTCCAGTCGCCCTGCCATTGATCACGCTGGCGTCTGTGTTTAATTTGCTCATATGGAGTGGGGGCCTGTGCCAGGAAACCACTGTTGGCCGCCGTTGACGAGCGACCGAACCAGCCAGCCTTGCCCAAGTGTCCTCCATGTCACCATAGAACTGCGCCTTCCTCAGCCTCCCCGCACGGCCCATATCCTGTATGAAGTTGTCCACCTCCCAACTAACTCGCTGCGCAGAGAATGTCTGACCTTCGTAACGTGCCTTGTTTCGTCCCTTCCAGAGGAACCACCATATCAGAACCGGGAGGATACACCTGATATGATAGACCGGCAACCGTGGAAGTGATGCCGCCCATTTCTTCCACAGACTCTCCAACCCCTCAATTGGTCGCCGACCTATCCCAAACCTGCCCCCAAAGTGTCCCCAAACCTCCGTTGCCACAGGGCCATTGGCAAAGAGGTGTAGTATCGATTCTTCATGGTCAAGACAACACGAGCAGCGAGAGACCAAAGGTATCCCTCGCTGGCGGATAACCGAATCCACCGGTACAAAGCTTCTCAACAGACGCCAAGAGAACAGAGACATCTTCAACAGTACACCCCTATTCCACACCATCCCGTGCATGGGGAATGTACCTTGGCGCCTTCGACAGCTCTCCCAAGCCGAGCTTAGTAAGAACCCCGCCGACGACGATGGAGACCACATGATTTGATCCTGACCCTCCAGGTCAAAGGGTACTTCAACTACCATCTCCACAAGATGCCGCGGCAGCCACTGCAGGAGCCGGTCCTTGTTCCACCCGTCCCGTCCCAAAAACTCTGCCACCAAGAAATGAGGACGGTCACTCTCTGCTGGCACCAAAGACTGAAGAGGTCCCCGCTCACACCAGGTATCCAACCAGAAATCTACCAGACCTGGGCCAAGGCTCCACGAAATATTCGCCTCCGCCATCTCGCGTATACCGATAAGCCGCTTCCATGACCCTTTCGGTCTGACTGCTAACGCCTGAATCGGATGCTAATCCCCTATATACTTTGAAAACATGTACTCCGCCCAGACTGACCTTCTCTGCCTCAGCCTCCACCACAGCTTACAAGAAAACGCCTTAACCATGTCCTCCAAAGACCTCACCCCCACTCCACCCTCCTCCGTTGGAAAACACATTGACTCCCAGGACTTCCAATGTATTCTTTTATCATGCTGATTTTTGTCCCACAGGAACGCATTAAATACCCTCCCCAGTGTCGTCAAGACAGCCTTGGGAGGTTTCAGCACTTGGAGTAAGTATAATGGCATTGAATTCAACACATGCTTAATCAGAATTAATTTCCCCCCTGCAGACAGCAATCTCGTGCTCCAATGACATACACGCGCCCGCACTTTTGCGACAATCCCATCAAAGGCCAATGAAGCACTCCTACCTCGAGAGATAGGGACCCCGAGATAAATCATCGGAAAGAATTGGCGTTGAAAACGCAGGATGCGAGTCACCAGTTGTACCTGCTCATCGGGAGTTCCTGACGGACTGACAAAGCAACTTTTGTCCACATTAATCTTTTGACCGGAATACTGCTGGTAGAGCCTAAAGAAATCTGCCACTGCCTCCAAAACGTCCCTCGACAATCGTGTGAACACAATGACATCATCGGCGAAAGCCAAATACGGGACTTTCATACCTCCAGTGTGAAAAAACCTATGCCGACCCGACTGAAACAAGGCCTCCAATCCCCTCCCGAAAAATTCCGCGACTAGTAGGAAAAGCGAGGGGGATATAGGATCCCCCTGTCTGACCCCCCTTGTCGATTTGAAAAATCCCGCCGGCTCCCCATTGATGAGCACGGAGAACCAGTTGTTTGCCACCAAACGGAAAATCAGATCCACCACGTTCTCCTCAAAGCCGAACTCCCTGAGCATGAATAGTAGGAAAGACCACTCCACTCTATCATACGCCTTTTCCATATCTAGTTTGAGCATTAGATTAGGAATTTCCAATCGGCGATCCAGCTCCTGCGCATGTTCCTGAGCCAACAAAATGTTGTCAATGATTTGGCGACCCGGCACAAAGCCGGACTGCCACGGCGAGATCAGTGCGGGAAGCAACCTATTTAACCTATTGGCCACAATTTTGGAGACAATCTTGGAGCTTACATTGCACAAGCTGATTGGCCGAAACTCCTGCCAGGAAGATGCCCCCTGCACTTTGGGTATCAACACGATTGATGTGCTGGTGACTCCCTTTGACAGCCATCCGCCTTGAAAGAAATCATGCACCGCCGACACCACGTCAACCTTAATTATCTCCCAACATGCTTGATAAAATCCCGACCCAAAACCATCGGGCCCAGCAGCACTGTCGGCATTGATTGAAAAGACCACCTCGCGCACCTCTTCCATGCTTGGCAGGAGCACCAAGTTCTCGTTATCCTCCCGCGAGACCCTCGGCAGGGAGCAAGTCAAAGTTGGGTGGCGGTCCGTACTTCTATCGGAGCTGAAAAGCTGTGCAAAGAAATGCGCTGCGGAATCCTTAATATCCTCCTTCGTTGTGAACCACTGCCCCGACGGACTTCTTATCCTGCCAATATAGTTAGCAGCACGTCTTTGCCTCACCACTGCGTGGAAAAAAGCAGTATTTGCGTCCCCCGCTTGAATCCATTTAACTCTTGATTTTTGTCTCCAAAAGTCACACTCAATCGCCAACTGATGCATGTATGCTGCCCTAGCCTCATGATAGTCAATCTTGGCCGCAGAAGTCTGTTCCCTGTCATACCCCTCCTCCTTTACCTTCATAGCTTGGCCAAGCTCCGCCACCCTGTCGCCAATGTTGCCGAACACCTCCTTGTTCCACACCCGTAACTTGCTTCGCACGCTTGCCAGCTTCCTATGTAGGTCAGACATTGTACGTGCTGAGTTACCCTCTTCCCATGCCCTGCGCACCATTCCCAACAAAGCATCATGCCGAGTCCAAACATTGAGGAATCTGAAGGCCGCTGAGCCCCGTCCCGACATGCCACACTTAATCAAGAGAGGTGCATGATCCGACCGACCCCTTACAAGATGCAGCACCCTTGAAATACCATACTGTTCGGTCCAAGCGCTATTCGCCAAAACCCTGTCCAACCGTTGCCACACTGTCCCATTCGTCCAAGTGAAAGGAGACCCCTCGAAGACCACCGGAGCCAGGCCACTATTAAATATTGCTTGATTAAACTCCTCCATGTTCCGAGCATTCGGAGGCGCCCCCCCTTGTCGTTCCGAGACCGCCGAGATAACGTTGAAGTCCCCGGCCAGCATCCAGGGGGATTGTCGGTCTCCCGCCAACGTCTCCATGACACCCCAAAGGGGTCTTCGAGCTACACCTGTGCATCGCGCATAGACCGCTGAAAAATAGACTTTACCCGTAGGGAAACTTAGTTCCATATCCACCAACTGGTCCGCATGTGTGTTGAAAGATATGTTGAGAGGAAAATCCCATAAAACCCATATTTTCCCCTCCGCATAGGATCCTGCCGAAGCACACCCTAAAAATCTTTGCACGTATTCCAACCGTCCCTCCTCCAACATAGGTTCCAACAAAACCAGAATTTTTATGCTATAGTCATGCTTCATCTTCTTTAAATAACGAAGCGAGTCTTTTTTTGACGCACCCTGTATATTCCAAACCAAAAAATTAATGGGACTTAACATTAGATCGGAGTGCATACCTCTTTCTTGTGCCCCTACCCCTTGTCGCCGTGCCTTGTTGCCTATCCTTATCAGCCCCCATGCTGCTGTCCAGTAGGGTCTGAATCTGCCCCTCCGCCATCGTGCTTGCCCCTGACCTCCAGCCCATCCCCACCCTGTCCGCCTTCAAGCGACGCGTCAGCTGCATCTGCGCCTCACGGAGTTCCTGCATCGTCACCCACCTCTTAGCCTCTCCCCGCACTGGACTCAGCGACCTCGCTCCCCTAGGGATCCCCATCTCCAACAGCTCCTCACTCTCCCCTTCCAAGGCTGCAAATGCATTACTGAGAGAAACCTGTGACTCAGCTCCCTTCCTCCCAATAGGCGCAAGCAGCAAAGCTTGCAACCCCCTTGACTCTGGGTCCCCTGCTCCTGCCTCCTCTATGACCGCCACCGTTAACGTATCAGACGCATGTCCCTCCGCAGCCCCCTGGCACCCACCCTCCACTGTCGTTTGGTGGAGCCCCTCCACTACACCAGCGTCACCTGGCCCCGACTTCTCCCACCCCTCACCTGGAGCACTCTCCTCTGACATCTCCCTATCCCTCCCCACCTGTTCCCCCGCCTCCTCCTCCCTACTTTGCATCTGACCCTGTTCCCCGGCTGCCTTCGAGGACGGCTGTGGTTGTGCTGCCACTGGCTTGAGATCCGGAAACCTCCTAAAGCAATCCTGCTGAGCATGCCCGAACCTCTCACAAAAGGAGCAAAAGGCTGGCCACTTCTCGTACTCCACTGATTGCCAGAACCCATACTCCTCGTCACCAATCCATAATCTCTTGACCGGTGCGCGTGAAACGTCAATCTCCACCAGCACTCTCGCCACAGACGGCCTCCGTAAATCCCCCGTGGCCGCATCAATCTTCATCAGACGCCCTAGCACAGACTCCAGTTTCGTGAGTGGATTCCTGCCAAAGAAAGGTAATGGCAGCCCAGGAAAGCTGACCCACACTGGTGCGATGGAAACCTCCTTATGTGCTGTGAAGTCCAGCGACCATTTAGAGATTGTCATGGGCGAACTCCTGATAAACCATGTCCGGCGCACGAACAGGCGGTTATAATCCTCCTCTACGGTTGGCCTGAGCAAAACGTGCTTTATATCCAACAAGGCCACCGCACACTCCCCCTTCAAGCCAAGCGATACGATGAACTTCCTCACCACCTCCATCGGCGGCCTGCTATACGCGAATCTGCCCACCAGAGCATGCTCAAACGGACGTGCTAATTCCAAGATCTCCGTCCTCGAGATTCTGAACGCTGGTTCTCCACGGTACGTGGCAACAGCCCCCGGATTAAAACCGTCGACTTTGCCTCTGTCGGCTTCCACCGCCGCAAAACTCTTCGACAGCAATGTCGTTCCCCCCCTGCGTCAGAACAGCCGCCGTGGCTGTCTCCCCCCCCTGCGTCAGAACAGCCGCCGTGGCTGCAGTGCCTGCTAGCGGCAACCCTAACTTACCTTATGTAGCGGCAGAGAGTAGTTTTACCTTCCTTAATCAGTGCGAAGGACTTTTGGGTTGTTTGAGCCTAGGTCTTCATTTGACCTTTTCGTTTCCAAAAATTCATGTTTTGCACCCTTGCTTTAATCATTATTTGGCGAGGCATACGACTGGTAATCGAGCCTCACATGTGCATTCTGTATACTCAATTTTGAAAGTGGAACCTTCAATTGTTTTCTTTAGATTATCTTAGGGTTTCTTGGTGATTAAAGCTCTCTTTTGGGAGGTATCTGTACTGACCCCGGTGAGTGTTCCACTACCTGCTACCCGTTATGTGAAATATCTGAATATCTGAATACTTGATTTATGACTGTTGGAGCCAAATACTGTTTTAATAAAAGGGAGGCGAGGGTGTACTTTATCACACTCGTTCTCTGGTCTGTTCATATGTCAATTTTGAACGCGTATCTGAATCTGCTATCTGTATCTGTTATCTGTATATGGATCTGTATCTGTTCTGACGTCGTTTGGAAGCTTGTGTCCAACGACCTTTCTGTGACATCTGAGCTCAACACCTGTGACCAGTTACTCGAGTCGGGCCGGCAAGGGTCTGGTCGATTAGATAACGAACCACGATAGTCTGTTTTGGGATCTTTGGGTATTGAGATCCTTGATTCCGGATATATTCGAGTATTACCATTTCTGATCTGATTGGATTTCGGGCCCGGTGGGGTATGTGAGGTGGAAGGAATCGAAGAAAGTGGAGTCTACGGTATTGGTTACTCCTTTAGCGTTGACGGAGTGTCAACTATTATTTCGATCAAGTTTCGATGATGCTAATGGGAATTTGGCTCATGAGAGCCACATGTATCCTTCTGATTTGAATCATTGGTTCATTTACTTTACATCTGGCATGTGTACCTGATTTGTTAAGTGTGAAATGCCATGATTTTACTGCTATATGTCTGGTACCTCATTGAGCGCAAGCTCACCCCTTTCTGTTCTTTTTTTTGTTTTCCTTACAGGAAAATAAATACTTTTGGACTGGATTTGACAATTGGCTGCCAAATTGAGCTAGTTGAACATATCTTTTGTATAGCTCATGTATTGAAACCCTAAATGTACTTTTGGGACCGTTTTCCTTTTGATTTGGCAAACCAGACATGTATCCACTTTTGAATACTTTTGTATGCCACTTTGGCTTGTAAATGCTAAGTTTCAAGATGTGAATGTTTGCTTGATATTTGGTTGGGTTCTGACGGGTCGGTTACTATTCATAGCCGACTTCGGTTTCGTTTTTTTTTATTTTAACATTTTGATTTGTTTACCCGCGTTGGTAAGCTCCGGAATGTATTAGCTCGTTCTATACCGAACCGTTAGTCCTGGCGAGAGTTGGGCAGGCAGTTCGCTAACCCCTTTGGTTCGCCTTAGGGGAAGGTGGGGCTGTCACAGGTGGTATCAGAGCCACTTCGCGTGGTCTCTGCGCGGAGTGAGCTTGGGGCCAAGTGGTGTTATGGTCCTGCTTTCGTGAAAGGTATAAGTGCTCTTTTGAGCATAAGCTATGAACTGTGCATGTTATAAGAGTAAGGATCATTATCATGGGACTTGAGGAAGCTAGGTATGTATGTCGGGTAGGAATCTTTAATATGGATGATTTACTCTTGGGACCGGCCGGCTCGAGTTGTGAATTATCTTATTTGGGATTCTCGTGCCCGGCTACTAACTCAATGAGAGCCTAGGTTAGAAAGGACTTAGGCGAACTAGAAAGGCGATTCTATGGAACTTCATATGGTCTGTTCGGGTGTGGTTAAGCGTGATCAACCTTGATTAAGATATAAATGGTGTTGTTCTCGTGGATGTTGGATAGAGCCCTGGGGGGGAAAGAAAGTTTTTCGTGAGTTCTTTTGTACTCGTGACCTAGTCTGTCTATAGTACTTTTGGAGGACCCTTTTGTTTTATGGGATGACTTTGTATGTACCTGACTGACTGTTCTGTATAATTGTTGATCCTGTTATGTGTTCTCTGTATATGTGTTATGTGTTTACATGCTCTACGAGGGAGTTGTTTAGTTAATTGTTCTTGTTTACTGGTTCCTGTTTAGTGCTACGAAAAGGAGGGTTAGGTGCCCTTTAACAGTATATTTATTTTGTGATCTAGATCGACTTAGATTTAATGGAAGGCACAAGTAGTGGCCGGGGACGTGGGCGCGGGAATAGGCAACCTACGCCTGAAAGGGGCACTGGGGAAACCTCCTCTGGACCTAACCCTGAACCGAGAGTTGACCCCAACGTGCAGATAGCTGCCGCTACGCAGCAAATGACCAACCTGCTGGCACAAGTAGTGCAGCAACAAGGCCAAATCCCAAACCCTAATCCTGGAAACCCGGGCAATCATGTCGAAAGCGACGATAGGGCACTTGAGAGCTTCCAGAAGTTCGCACCACCGAAATTTATTGGGGAACCCGATCCGGATGTCGCCGAAAGGTGGCTCGAGAAAATGGTAGACATTTTCGCTGCCCTGCACTACACCGAAGAACGGCAGGTGACTTTCGCCGTTTTCAAGTTGGAAGGGGCGGCCCGTTCCTGGTGGAACGTCATACGGCAAAAATGGGAACGGGAACAGACGCCCAGGACTTGGGTGAATTTTATGCGGGAGTTCAACGCGAAATTCTTCCCTCCTCTAGTCCAGGAGCGGAAGGAAGATGAGTTTATCCGACTTCGCCAAGGGGCCCAGTCTGTCGCGGAATACGAGAGCCAGTTCACCCGCCTATCCAAATTTGCCCCTGAACTGATCATGACCGAGCAGCGGCGAATAAGGCATTTTATCCAGGGTTTGAACGTAGAAATTCAGAAGGACCTCGCGGTGGCCCAGATTAATGCTTTTAGCGAGGCCGTAGAGAAGGCGCAACGAGTAGAAAATGCTAGGCTGCAGGTGAAAAACTTTCAAGCCAAGAAAAGGGGCTTTCCTGGGAGTAGCTCTGAGCAAGAAGGTACAAGTACGCCCCCTAAGATGGGAAAGGGAAACGGAGGAGTACGACAACCAGGGGTGTCGCGTGATGTCCCTCAGGGAGGACCAGTCTCTGTTACTCGTGGTCCCTGTGGATATTGCGGAGGGCCAAATCATACGGAGGCAAATTGTTGGAAGAAAGAGGGAAAATGTCTGCGCTGCGGAAGTGCCGATCATCGGATTGCTGACTGCCCAATTCGATTGCGAAAAGGAAAAGGGACCCCGCAACCAACTAAGACTAACCCTGGACAGTCGGAAAAGGAAGGGACTGGATCCAAGGCACCGACTCAGGTGTATTCTTTAGAACACCATCAGGATCCTGACTCGTCTGAGGACGTAGAAGGTATGGTCCGTTGGGTACCATAGATTTTGATAGATTCCGTTGATAAGAAAATTTCGAGGGCGAAATTTCTTTAAGGGGGAGAGAGTGTGAGAACCCGTAACTTTTCCATTTTCTAGGTTTTATTATCTTTCTAGGTTTTCTTATCTTCAATGGCTTGTTTTCTGCACTTTCTGTATCCGGAAATTTTTCTAGATAATTTTTATGAGTAAATATAGTTTTTAGATGATTTTTCTAGTATCGAATAGTTTTTGAGAAATTAAGAGCGTATACCGGACGTGGGACCCACTAGTGCGAAAAGTTCGGAAAAATTCGGCCAACTAGGTTAAGTTTCGGATACTGGGTTTAATTTACCGGGTGTTAAGAGATAATTAGAGGAAGCTATTTGGATTGATGTGAGAGGGAACAAAGTGATAGACTTGCATTAAATAAGTGACAAGTGTCACCATTTGATTGGAGGAATTTGTAAGACCACTATTCATTTTCTTACCATTGACCAAATAAATCAAAAATTCACCAAAAATTCCTCATTTTTGTCTTCCTCTTGGCCGAACCTCTTCCTACAAGAAAAGAAAGAAAAGCTTCCAAGTTTCTTGCTCCAATCTTGCCCAATCTCACAAACTAACCGTTTCATCTTGAATTCCTTCCATAAAACCTCTTCAATTAGTGTTAGTGAGTTGATTTGTGGAGTTATTTGGAAAGCTAAGAGGACCTATTGCTCTCTCTCTCTTGTTTCTAAGGTGAGTTGTGAAGAACCACCCTCCTCCCTTAATTGATGCTTAAATCATGATTAGTGGTAGTATGAGATGCAATATTATGGGATTATTTCTTGATTTGTGGTTGAAGTGATGAAGTTTTATTATTTTTGGGGATTTTTCTGTTTTAATATAAGCATGGTTGTGTGGCTATCTATGATGATTGGAAATGGTATATAATGATTCTAGAAGGTGGAAAAAGTGGACAATTGCAATCAATTTCTGTTTTGGAAGAAATTTCAGAAAATTAGGTTTTGTGAAGGAACATTCTGCCCGAATTTTTAGCTCCTATTTAGAGGCCGAATTGGCCTTGGATTAAAACATTAAAGTTGTATTAAATGACATTTTAGAGGTGCCTACAAAATTTCAAGTCAATCAGAGTAGCGTAGAGTGAGAAACGTTGAAATTACTATTGCTGTTCTGGTTTTACCCGAATGTAAGAATTGCGCCAGTAATTGGTTGTTTTGGCTGGAATTTCTTCCGAATTGGTTGTTGAGGACTTCTGATGAAATTTAGCCCTATTTCTTAGATTTCATATGGTTTTGGAATTTCTGGATTTGGACTTGGAGAGCCTGAGTTATGATGTTTCCGCTAGAATGCATTCTGTGAATCTGTTTTTGTGATTCTGGTATGGTATCTTGCATTTTTGACCTGGTTACACTCGAAACTGGGTTGAGTGACCTTCTGTAATGTTGTAACCCTATCTCTTAGGTTCGAAACGGCGGGTGTTACACCTTCATCCGATAATCGTAGTGCCTTTGGCACCATTACCGCAAAATGAGGACAAAAATTATTTTTTTTCAGGGCTAAAGCTAAATCATTTTCGGATTTTTCTGGTTTCCTCTATTGTTTTTGTATGCTTAAGGAACCCTGTTTTGGTAGTATGTAGAATTGGTTTATGACTTGTAATCGAGTCTTATTGTGTTTATTTGAATAGTTTAGGGCTTGACTTTCATATCCGGTCATTTCCTAGCTAAATGTTGTACTTGAATGCCATTAAGCCTAGTGAACGGCTTTTGGGAATGAGATTATTTTTGTACGAGATGTTGGGACTGTTTTGAGGAAATAATGAAGCCATGATGGCTGGAAAATAGGTAAACACAAGGGATATGCTGCCGAAATTTTACTTGAAGGCTAGTTGGATTTACTTGTGATTTGAGCGAAGGACTTTTGGGTTGTTTGAGCCTAGGTCATCATTTTACCTTTTCGTTTCCAAAAATTCATGTTTTGCACCCTTGGTTTAATCATTATTTGGTGAGGCATACGACTGGTAGTCGAGCCTCACATGTGCATTCTGTATACTCGATTTTGAAAGTGGAACCTTCAATTGTTTTCTTTGGATTATCTTAGGGTTTCTTGGTGATTAAAGCTCTCTTTTGGGAGGTATCTGTATCTGTATCTGTTATCTGTATCTGGATCTGTATCTGTTCTGATGTCGTTTGGAAGCTTGTGTCCAACGACCTTTCTGTGACCTCTGAGCTCAACACCTGTGGCCAGTTACTCGAGTCGGGCCGGCAAGGGCCTGGTCGATTAGATAACGAACCACGGTAGTCTGTTTTGGGATCTTTGGGTATTGAGACCCTTGATTCCGGGTATACTCGAGTATTACCATTTCTGATCTGATTGGATTTCGGGCCCGGTGGGGTATGTGAGGTGGAAGGAATCGAAGAAAGTGAAGTCTACGGTATTGGTTACTCCTTTAGGTTGACGGAGTGTCAACTATTATTTTCGATCAAGCTTCGATGATGCTAATGGGAATTTGGCTCCTGAGAGCCACCTGTATCCTTCTGATTTGAATCATTGGTTCATTTACTTTACATCTGGCATGTGTACCTGATTTGTTAAATGTGAAATGCCATGATTTTACTGCTATATGTCTGGTACCTCATTGAGCGCAAGCTCACCCCTTTCTGTTCCTTTTTGTTTTCCTTACAGGAAAATAAATACTTTTGGACTGGATTTGACAATTGGCTGCCAAATTGAGCTAGTTGAACATATCTTTTGTATAGCTCATGTATTGAAACCCTAAATGTACTTTTGGGGACCGTTTTCCTTTTGATTTGGCAAACCAGACATGTATCCACTTTTGAATACTTTTGTATGCCACTTTGGCTTGTAAATGCTAAGTTTCAAGATGTGAATGTTTGCTTGATATTTGGTTGGGTTCTGACGGGTCGGTTACTATTCATAGCCGACTTCGGTTTCGTTTTTTTTTATTTTAACATTTTGATTTGTTTACCCGTGTTGGTAAGCTCCGGAATGTATTAGCTCGTTCTATACCGAATCGTTAGTCCTGGCGAGAGTTGGGCAGGCAGTTCGCTAACCCCTTTGGTTCGCCTTAGGGGAAGGTGGGGCTGTCACACTTTTCACATAACAATCTCCTTTTAAATGTCCTCTTTGACAGCAAAAATTACATATAATGGAAGAGTTTTCAACATGTAATGGTTTGATAAATCTCAATCCACTCCTTCTATGTGTTGTGAAACCATGTGCATTTTTGTTGTGTATTAATGTTCTTTTCTGATTAGTAAGACAGGTGGTTGACATGGTCTTTTTGAGATAGTCTTGTTTTCTAGCTTTTAAGGTCTCATCCAGCTTGTCCATCCTTTTATTCAAATCCCCATGTCTTTCCTTTAGCATTTTACAAACACTTGTCTTTCTATCAAGTTCATTTTGAACATCAAATCCGGCTCTTACAAGACACTCATTGTCAGCTTTTAGTTGTTTATTTTGTTGAAAATGACTTGCATTTTCTTGAATGAGAAAGACAATTTTCTGTTTTAGCTGCTTGTTTTTATCACAAGATTCCTTCAAGGCATTATGCAATTTTTCAACAAAAGATTCAAGATCATCATCATTTTCATCATCACTATCAGATTGAGAGTGTATGGAAGTTACCTCATTATCTCCAATAGCCATGAAGGCCATTTGAGCTGATTCTTCTTCTTCTTCTTCAACTTCGCCTTCGGAGTTACATTCATTCCATGTAATCTGGAAGTTGTTGAACCTTGGCTTTCGATCAGCTTTTCCATCTTTCTTTTTCTTCAGGGAGCATTCGTTTGCGTAGTGTCCAGGCTGTCCACATTCGTAGCATTTGTCCAATTGTTTCTTGTTGAATTCTTGTTTTCCTTTGTTCCTTGCGTTTGAAGACTGATTCTGGAATTGATTGCTAGGTCCTCCCCTTCTAAACTTCCTTTTATTCAAGATTCTCTTGAAGCTTTTTGTGATGAGAGCAAGATCGTTGTCATCACCATCCGAGTCTTCATCATCCAACTGAGTTGGATCATCTTCACCTTGAGCTGCTTTTAGAGCTATGTTTCTCTTTGCTCTCGCGTCCTCTTCCTCCTGTACTTTAGTTTTCAACTTCAACTCATAGGAGGTTAGTGAGTTAATGAGAGATTCAATAGGCACAGAATTCAAATCCTTAGCCTCCTCTATTGCAGTCACTTTACTTTCCCATTCTTTGCCCAACGCATTGAGAATTTTCCTATTTTTCTCTCCCAATGTGTACTCTTTGCCTAACACCTCGAGATCTTTGATCAAGTCATTGAACTTGCAATACATTTTGTCAATATCCTCAAGGGGTTCTATTTTAAATGATTCATACTTTGTGACCAAGATAGACTTTTTCTGTTCTCTCACGTTGTCACTACCCTCATGAATTTCTCTTAGCTTATCCCATATTTCTTTAGCAGATTTACATCCTTTTACTCTAATCGATTCATTTGAGTCTAAGGCACTATAAAGAACATTCATGGCTTTGGCATTCAAAGTGAGATTGGTTCTATCTTGAGCATTCAACTCAGCTCTTGTTTTAGGCCGAAACAAACCTGTATCTGCATCAAGAATGTTAGCATCATGCGGTCCTTCATTCACAATAAACCATAACTCAATATCAATGGATTGCAAAAAGATAATCATTCTTTCTTTCCAACTAACATAATTAGAACCATTAAACATGGGAGGCCTAGTGACAGATTGCCCCTCAACAAACATGGCATGATTAGTTGTCATCTTTACTCCAAGCCGCTTGAGCTTAATCTCTAGGAGACCAAGCTCTAATACCAATTGTAAGGCCCAAAGACAACCTAAGAGGGGGGTGAATTAGGTTGATTAAAAACTTAATTGAGTTTATGCACTTTTTACTTAATAAAAATTTACCTTCTTTTCTAGTAGAGATCAATCAAGTAAATTTAAAGAATAGAACAATGTTGATCAGAAATAAGGATATATATAAGCAATGAGAATTTTATTAAACAAAAAGAATAAGATAGAGTATCAAACCGATTGTCTACCAAGCTTTCCTCAAACTTGAAGACCAATCACAAAGATGAGCACCTTCTCTTTGATGAACAATAATCAACTCAATGTACAATGGAGGGATCACTTCCTCCTTGCCCCAAGCCTCTCTTATTCAAGCTAGGAAGTTTTACTATCACTCAGATAACCCTCAACAAAGCTACACTTTTGAAAATCCCAAACACAAGAGAAGTGCTTACAAGAACTTCACACAACTAGGAGAACAAATCTTGCTTGGGAGACTATTTTCTAGCTAAAATATCTCTTTAGATCTTGTAAACAAAGTGTGCAAAAGTTCCTTTCTCGTTCAGAGTCGTTTGTATTTGAAGGGGACTAAAAATGGGCTTCATTAATGCTTCCAACGGATAGAAGGCAGATGAAGAGTCAGCTAGCCGTTGGGGCTGTCGGACGTCCGGCAGATTAATTATCGTCCGATCCCATCGTCCGAAACTCACCAAGCTGTCGTTCGGACGTCCGATGGGATTTTATCGTCCGAAAGCATTTGCGTCCGAATGTCGTCCAGAGAGTCATCAAAACTTTACGAAATTTTTCGGACGTCCAACGCGATCGATATGCATCCGAAAAGTGCGTCCGATCCTCCCGGACGTCCGATGATTCCTCACGAGCGTCCGAAGGAGTTTCCGTCTTGATGTTCTTCATCCTTTCGGACGTCCTACAGTTTCCTTTCGGACGTCCGACATGAGTGCCCTTGTGAGGACTCGCAAAAACTATTATTTTATGCCTAATTTATGGCTTAATAAATTATTTAATTGGATTTTATTTCCAAGGAATATTTTCTAGTCTTATGAGACCTAAACGCATGATAATATAACCTCGTTATATTTTTAAAATGATTCGTTTCGAAAATTAATTTCCTAGAGCGCGTTTAGTAAAAATAGTGAATAGTACTTGGAGATTTTATCCGCGTAGTAGCCCGATAAGTTTGGAATATTAGAGACTTGTACTATGGTACTAAAATAGGTAATCTTAAGTATAAATATTCAAGTGATAGTTAGTGGTGCAATCGTTATAAGAATTTTTCGAAAGTTTCGCGTTATAGCGGTAAAATTGACGGTACGCGTTTTCACACGCGCGACTTCATTTGAGGGACTTTAGACCCTTATTCCGGGACAATTAAGAGTGAATAATATTTACAAGAATATATATGCCTTGGAGGTTTAGTGCACTAGTGAACCAAACGCGCGAGAAAAATCGAGTCCAAACGCACCCTAAATTGCACTATTTCCAGTTGACTTTGAGGTGCATTTTGCACCACACAAAGAATCTTCCTTTGGAAGCCAATTGCATCAGCACTCTCTCTCTCTTCACCTCACTTGGCCGAACAACAAGAAGGAGAAGAGCTCTCCATTGTCTTCATTTTTCATCTTCAATCCATGCACTAAAATCCACCCAAATCACACCAAACTTGGAGATCTCTTAGCAAACCACTTGGAGACTACATCTAGCTAAGGAGGAAGGGAACTCTCACGGTTTCTTGGAGCTTCAAGAGGGCCGAAAATTCTGACCTTGCAAACCAAAGGAGTAGGTAATGATCAACTCTTGGATTCTTATCTTTTGGAGATTATATGACAAGATTAAGCTCATACATGCACTTAGTTACTTGTTTATGGTGTAAAAATGTGATTGTGGGCTCTTGGAATTCCCACACTTGGGTTGTTGTTGCTGATGTGATGATTAATGGTGATTATATTGTTGGTTTAGTGATTTTAATGATGCATTAGTGATGGGTAATTAGTGGAAACTTCATTGGGTGTAAGAAGCTAAACTTTCCGATTTTGCCCCTGTTATGTTCGGCCATTTCCAGGCCAAATTTTAATGGTTTAATGGCTTGAATTGGATGTTTATAGGATGTATTAGATGTGTGAAAAATTTCATTGGAAAATATTGAGGGTTGATGGAGCAAATGAATTTTTTTTCGAAACCAGCAAATCTGGAAACTGATTCGCGTATGTCTCTGACCAGCAGTAGTATTTTAGCTATAACTCTGTCCTCGGATGTCGAAATCATGTTCCGTTGGTGGCGTTTGAAACTAGACATTCCTAGCTTTAATTTGGTATAAAATGCACGTTCTGATTCTTTGTGACCAAGTCGAACCAAATGTTTTAAGTTCGCTGTCCTGCCACTCTGTTCATCTGGAATGAAGTGTTCAGGCAGCAACTTGATGCCCGAATTTGAACCAGATGGGTGCCGAATTTGGAAATGATTTCTTCTGTGATATTTTAGTCCTATGAATGTATTTTCCAACGGCGTAAGCCATGCTCGATTTCGAGCTATATTGACTGATTTGTGACTGAAGCAAGTGGACTGCTCTGTTTTGGAAAACCCTAATGTTTGGACTGGTTTGGAACCAAATCTTGTAGTGAACTTGTTAGTTGATGTTTTTGATATTAAACACTACCAAAGATATTATGGGTGTATCTTAGACCCTTATTTTTACAAATGAACCATGGTTGGATAACCTTCTTGGTTGAACGATTGGAAATTTGGGAAATGAAAGTCAAAGGCAGAATGCCTTAGGAATTTTCTTGAACTGCGGTTGGCTCATTAACTACCTTGCCGAAGGTATTTTTCCCCGAAATTCGATAGAGAGATACTTTCCATATAGTATTGAAATACTGCCAATTTTGGTGCCGATTCAAGTTCGTTTCGATACCCAATTGAATTACTAAAGTTAGAGGTTCAAATCTGGAAAATTCTCATCCAGTCTTGAATTTCCCCAACTTCGGGCTACCGTATCTCGGTACTCGAAACTCCGATTCTTGATCCGCTTGTTTTGTCATACACTTCACTTGCAACACTAATTGAGCTGAAAATTTCAGAGGCCGGTTTGCAACGTGCGAATCGTGCCGAATTTTCAAAGTTGGCCAAAAACCAACTTCATTCTGCCTTGTAAACTGAAGCTGCGTCTTCAAGCCCATTTTTGACCACTTTCCACTTCGATTCATGGAAAAGTGTCTTCTAGGAACTTATAGTACTCTCTAAGAGGTTTCCAACGGTATAAAGTTTTCCAATTCTCGACTTATACCGAGCGAGTTATGATTTTTCAAAGATTATCGTAAAAGTGGAAAATTTTCCAATTTCAAAGAAATAGAGTTTTTCAAAAACTCTTTATTCTTTTGATGTTCTTAAACGTTTTGTTTACGATTTTCATGATAAAAACTCAAATAATATTGTACATGATAAAAGGCAAGTTGAACCTCGATTTACGTGTAATTGAGGTTCCCTTTTTCGAAATAATTCTTAGATTGTACTAGTGTACAATCTTTCTTGATAAGTGGGTTAATTGTGTGATTATCCACTATTAAATTGCCAGGCGCGCAAGGAGACCTTCAAGAGGATCTCACCGCGGACACTTGAACTCCCAGAAAATAATTCTTATTGAATTGCTCGGTGAGTGTCAAGTGTATGAATTTGATACTTGCTTATTTGTGATACTTGT
>NC_040042.1:27282560-27348531 GCF_003713205.1 Coffea eugenioides | reverse complement strand
ATCCATTTAACTCTTGATTTTTGTCTCCAAAAGTCACACTCAATCGCCAACTGATGCATGTATGCTGCCCTAGCCTCATGATAGTCAATCTTGGCCGCAGAAGTCTGTTCCCTGTCATACCCCTCCTCCTTTACCTTCATAGCTTGGCCAAGCTCCGCCACCCTGTCGCCAATGTTGCCGAACACCTCCTTGTTCCACACCCGTAACTTGCTTCGCACGCTTGCCAGCTTCCTATGTAGGTCAGACATTGTACGTGCTGAGTTACCCTCTTCCCATGCCCTGCGCACCATTCCCAAGAAAGCATCATGCCGAGTCCAAACATTGAGGAATCTGAAGGCCGCTGAGCCCCGTCCCGACATGCCACACTTAATCAAGAGAGGTGCATGATCCGACCGACCCCTTGCAAGATGCAGCACCCTTGAAATACCATACTGTTCGGTCCAAGCGCTATTCGCCAAAACCCTGTCCAACCGTTGCCACACTGTCCCATTCGTCCAAGTGAAAGGAGACCCCTCGAAGTCCACCGGAGCCAGGCCACTATTAAATATTGCTTGATTAAACTCCTCCATGTTCCGAGCATTCGGAGGCGCCCCCCTTGTCGTTCCGAGACCGCCGAGATAACGTTGAAGTCCCCGGCCAGCATCCAGGGGGATTGGCGTTCTCCCGCCAACGTCTCCATGACACCCCAAAGGGGTCTTCGAGCTACACCTGTGCATCGCGCATAGACCGCTGAAAAATAGACTTTACCCGTAGGGAAACTTAGTTCCATATCCACCAACTGGTCCGCATGTGTGTTGAAAGATATGTTGAGAGGAAAATCCCATAAAACCCATATTTTCCCCTCCACATAGGATGCTGCCGAAGCGCACCCTAAAAATCTTTGCACGTATTCCAACCGTCCCTCCTCCAACATAGGTTCCAACAAAACCAGAATTTTTATGTTATAGTCATGCTTCATCTTCTTTAAATAACGAAGCGAGTCTTTTTTTGACGCACCCCGTATATTCCAAACCAAAAAATTAATGGGACTTAACATTAGATCGGAGTGCATACCTCTTTCTTATGCCCCTACCCCTTGTCGCCGTGCCTTGTTGCCTATCCTTATCAGCCCCCATGCTGCTGTCCAGTAGGGTCAGAATCTGCCCCTCCGCCCTCGTGCTTGCTCCTGACCTCCAGCCCATCCCCACCCTGTCCGCCTTCAAGCGACGCGTCAGCTGCATCTGCGCCTCACGGAGTTCCTGCATCGTCACCCACCTCTTAGCCTCTCCCCGCACTGGACTCAGCGACCTCGCTCCCCTAGGGATCCCCATCTCCAACAGCTCCTCACTCTCCCCTTCCAAGGCTGCAAATGCATTACTGAGAGAAACCTGTGACTCAGCTCCCTTCCTCCCAATAGGCGCAAGCAGCAAAGCTTGCAACCCCCTTGACTCTGGGTCCCCTGCTCCTGCCTCCTCTATGACCGCCACCGTTAACGTATCAGACGCATGTCCCTCCGCAGCCCCCTGGCACCCACCCTCCACTGTCGTTTGGTGGAGCCCCTCCACTACACCAGCGTCACCTGGCCCCGACTTCTCCCACCCCTCACCTGGAGCACTCTCCTCTGACATCTCCCTATCCCTCCCCACCTGTTCCCCCGCCTCCTCCTCCCTACTTTGCATCTGACCCTGTTCCCCGGCTGCCTTCGAGGACGGCTGTGGTTGTGCTGCCACTGGCTTGAGATCCGGAAACCTCCTAAAGCAATCCTGCTGAGCATGCCCGAACCTCTCACAAAAGGAGCAAAAGGCTGGCCACTTCTCGTACTCCACTGATTGCCAGAACCCATACTCCTCGTCACCAATCCATAATCTCTTGACCGGTGCGCGTGAAACGTCAATCTCCACCAGCACTCTCGCCACAGACGGCCTCCGTAAATCCCCCGTGGCCGCATCAATCTTCATCAGACGCCCTAGCACAGACTCCAGTTTCGTGAGTGGATTCCTGCCAAAGAAAGGTAATGGCAGCCCAGGAAAGCTGACCCACACTGGTGCGATGGAAACCTCCTTATGTGCTGTGAAGTCCAGCGACCATTTAGAGATTGTCATGGGCGAACTCCTGAAAACCATGTCCGGCGCACGAACAGGCGGTTATAATCCTCCTCTACGGTTGGCCTGAGCAAAACGTGCTTTATATCCAACAAGGCCACCGCACACTCCCCCTTCAAGCCAAGCGATACGATGAACTTCCTCACCACCTCCATCGGCGGCCTGCTATACGCGAATCTGCCCACCAGAGCATGCTCAAACGGACGTGCTAATTCCAAGATCTCCGTCCTCGAGATTCTGAACGCTGGTTCTCCACGGTACGTGGCAACAGCCCCCGGATTAAAACCGTCGACTTTGCCTCTGTCGGCTTCCACCGCCGCAAAACTCTTCGACAGCAATGTCGTTCCCCCCCTGCGTCAGAACAGCCGCCGTGGCTGTCTCCCCCCCCTGCGTCAGAACAGCCGCCGTGGCTGCAGTGCCTGCTAGCGGCAACCCTAACTTACCTTATGTAGCGGCAGAGAGTAGTTTTACCTTCCTTAATCAGTGCGAAGGACTTTTGGGTTGTTTGAGCCTAGGTCTTCATTTGACCTTTTCGTTTCCAAAAATTCATGTTTTGCACCCTTGCTTTAATCATTATTTGGCGAGGCATACGACTGGTAATCGAGCCTCACATGTGCATTCTGTATACTCAATTTTGAAAGTGGAACCTTCAATTGTTTTCTTTAGATTATCTTAGGGTTTCTTGGTGATTAAAGCTCTCTTTTGGGAGGTATCTGTACTGACCCCGGTGAGTGTTCCACTACCTGCTACCCGTTATGTGAAATATCTGAATATCTGAATACTTGATTTATGACTGTTGGAGCCAAATACTGTTTTAATAAAAGGGAGGCGAGGGTGTACTTTATCACACTCGTTCTCTGGTCTGTTCATATGTCAATTTTGAACGCGTATCTGAATCTGCTATCTGTATCTGTTATCTGTATATGGATCTGTATCTGTTCTGACGTCGTTTGGAAGCTTGTGTCCAACGACCTTTCTGTGACATCTGAGCTCAACACCTGTGACCAGTTACTCGAGTCGGGCCGGCAAGGGTCTGGTCGATTAGATAACGAACCACGATAGTCTGTTTTGGGATCTTTGGGTATTGAGATCCTTGATTCCGGATATATTCGAGTATTACCATTTCTGATCTGATTGGATTTCGGGCCCGGTGGGGTATGTGAGGTGGAAGGAATCGAAGAAAGTGGAGTCTACGGTATTGGTTACTCCTTTAGCGTTGACGGAGTGTCAACTATTATTTCGATCAAGTTTCGATGATGCTAATGGGAATTTGGCTCATGAGAGCCACATGTATCCTTCTGATTTGAATCATTGGTTCATTTACTTTACATCTGGCATGTGTACCTGATTTGTTAAGTGTGAAATGCCATGATTTTACTGCTATATGTCTGGTACCTCATTGAGCGCAAGCTCACCCCTTTCTGTTCTTTTTTTTGTTTTCCTTACAGGAAAATAAATACTTTTGGACTGGATTTGACAATTGGCTGCCAAATTGAGCTAGTTGAACATATCTTTTGTATAGCTCATGTATTGAAACCCTAAATGTACTTTTGGGACCGTTTTCCTTTTGATTTGGCAAACCAGACATGTATCCACTTTTGAATACTTTTGTATGCCACTTTGGCTTGTAAATGCTAAGTTTCAAGATGTGAATGTTTGCTTGATATTTGGTTGGGTTCTGACGGGTCGGTTACTATTCATAGCCGACTTCGATTTCATTTTTTTTTATTTTAACATTTTGATTTGTTTACCCGCGTTGGTAAGCTCCGGAATGTATTAGCTCGTTCTATACCGAACCGTTAGTCCTGGCGAGAGTTGGGCAGGCAGTTCGCTAACCCCTTTGGTTCGCCTTAGGGGAAGATGGGGCTGTCACAGGTAGTATCAGAGCCACTTCGCGTGGTCTCTGCGCGGAATGAGCTTGGGGCCAAGTGGTGTTATGGTCCTGCTTTCGTGAAAGGTATAAGTGCTCTTTTGAGCATAAGCTATGAACTGTGCATGTTATAAGAGTAAGGATCATTATCATGGGACTTGAGGAAGCTAGGTATGTATGTCGGGTAGGAATCTTTAATATGGATGATTTACTTTTGGGACCGGCCGGCTCGAGTTGTGAATTATCTTATTTGGGATTCTCGTGCCCGGCTACTAACTCAATGAGAGCCTAGATTAGAAGGACTTAGGCAAACTAGAAAGGCGATTCTATGGAACTTCATATGGTCTATTCGGGTGTGGTTAAGCGTGATCAACCTTGATTAAGATATAAATGGTGTTGTTCTCGTGGATGTTGGATAGAGCCCTGGGGGGAAAGAAAGTTTTTCGTGAGTTCTTTTGTACTCGTGACCTAGTCTGTCTATAGTACTTTTGGAGGACCCTTTTGTTTTATGGGATGACTTTGTATGTACCTGACTGACTGTTCTGTATAATTGTTGATCCTGTTATGTGTTCTCTGTATATGTCTTATGTGTTTACATGCTCTACGAGGGAGTTGTGTAGTTAATTGTTCTTGTTTACTGGTTCCTGTTTAATGCTACGAAAAGGAGGGTTAGGTGCCCTTTAACAGTATATTTATTTTGTGATCTAGATCGACTTAGATTTAATGGAAGGCACACGTAGTGGCCGGGGACGTGGGCGCGGGAATAGGCAACCTACGCCTGAAAGGGGCACTGGGGAAACCTCCTCTGGACCTAACCTTGAACCGAGAGTTGACCCCAACGTGCAGATAGCTGCCGCTATGCAGCAAATGACCAACCTGCTGGCACAAGTGGTGCAGGCAACAAGGCCAATGCCCAAACCTAATCCTGGAAACCCGGGGCAATCATGTCGAAAGGCGACGATAAGGGCACTGAGAGCTTCCAGAAGTTCGCACCACCGGAAATTTATTGGGGAAGCCCGATCCGGATGTCGCCGAAAGGTGGCTCGAGAAACTGGTAGACATTTTCGCTGCCCTGCACTTACACGAAGAACGCGCAGGTGCACTTTCGGCGTTTCAGTTGGAAGGGGCGGCCCGTTCCTGGTGGAACGTCATACGGCAAAATGGGAAGCGGGAACAGACGCCCAGGACTTGGGTGAATTTATGCGGGAGTTCAACGCGAAATTCTTCCTCCTCTAGTCCCAGCGCGGAAGGAAGATGAGTTTATCCGACTTCGCCAAGCGCGGCCAGTCTGTCCGCGGAATACGAGAGTCAATCCACCCGCGGCTATCCCAATTGCCCTGAACTGATCATGGACCGAGCAGCGCGAATAAGGCGTTTTTGCAGGGTTTGAACGTAGAAATTCAGAAAGGACCTCGCGGTGGCCAGATTAATGCTTTTAGCGAGGCCGTAGAGAAGGCGCCAACGAGTAGAAAATGCAGGCTGCAGGTGAAACTTTCAAGCCAAGAAAAGGGGCTTTCCTGGGATAGCTCTGAGCAAGAAGTAGCAAGTACGCGCCCTCAGAATGGGAAAGGAAAAAACGGAGGAGTACGAACAACCAGGGGTGTCGCGTGATGTTCCTCAGGAGGACACAGTCGCTGTTTACTCGTGTCCCTGTGGGATATTGCGGAGGGCCAATCTTACGGAGGCAAATTTTTGTTGGAAGAAAGAGGAAAAATGTCTGCGCTGCGGAAGTGCCGATCATCGGATTGCTGACTGCCCAATTCGATTGCGAAAAGGAAAAGGGACCCCGCAACCAACTAAGACTATCCCTGGATAGTCGGAAAAGGAAGGGACTGGATCCAAGGCACCGACTCAGGTGTATTCTTTAGAACACCATCAGGATCCTGACTCGTCTGAGGACGTAGAAGGTATGGTCCGTTGGGTACCATAGATTTTGATAGATTCCATTGATAAGAAAAATTTCGAGGGCGAAATTTCTTTAAGGGGGAGAGAGTGTGAGAACCCGTAACTTTTCCATTTTCTAGGTTTTATTATCTTTCTAGGTTTTCTTATCTTCAATGGCTTGTTTTTTGCACTTTCTGTATCCGGAAATTTTTCTAGATAATTTTTATGAGTAAATATAGTTTTTAGATGATTTTTCTAGTATCGAATAGTTTTTGAGAAATTAAGAGCGTATACCGGACGTGGGACCCACTAGTGCGAAAAGTTCGGAAAAATTCGGCCAACTAGGTTATGTTTCGGATACTGGGTTTAATTTATCGGGTGTTAAGAGATAATTAGAGGAAGCTATTTGGATTGATGTGAGAAGGAACAAAGTGATAGACTTGCATTAAATAAGTGACAAGTGTCACCATTTGATTGGAGGAACTTGTAAGACCACTATTCATTTTCTTACCATTGACCAAATAAATCAAAAATTCACCAAAAATTCCTCATTTTTGTCTTCCTCTTGGCCGAACCTCTTCCTACAAGAAAAGAAAGAAAAGCTTCCAAGTTTCTTGCTCCAATCTTGCCCAATCTCACAAAGTAACCGTTTCATCTTGAATTCCTTCCATAAAACCTCTTCAATTAGTGTTAGTGAGTTGATTTGTGGAGTTGTTTGGAAAGCTAAGAGGACCTATTGCTCTCTCTCTCTTGTTTCTAAGGTGAGTTGTGAAGAACCACCGTCCTCCTTTAATTGATGCTTAAATCATGATTAGTGGTAGTATGAGATGCAATATTATGGATTATTTCTTGATTTGTGGTTGAAGTGATGAAGTTTTATTATTTTTGGGGATTTTTCTGTTTTAATATAAGCATGGTTGTGTGGATATCTATGATGATTGGAAATGGTATATAATGATTCTAGAAGGTGGAAAAAGGGGACAATTGCAATCAATTTCTGTTTTGGAAGAAATTTCAGAAAATTAGGTTTTGTGAAGGAACATTCTGTCCGAATTTTTAGCTCCTAGTTAGAGGCCGAATTGGCCTTGGCTTAAAACATGAAAGTAGTAGGGAATGACATTTTAGAGGCATCTACAAAATTTCAGGTCAATCGGAGTAGCGTAGAGTGAGAAAAGTCGAAATGACTATTGCTGTTCTGGTTTTACCCGAATGTAAGAAATTGCGCCTGTAATTGGTTGTTTTGGCTGGAATTGCTTCCGAATTGGTCGTTGAGGCCTTCTGATGAAATTTAGCCCTGTTTCTTAGCTTTCATCTGATTTTGGAATTTCTGGATTTGGACTTGGAGAGCCTGAGTTATGATGTTTCCGCTAGAATGCGTTCTGTGAATCTGTTTTTGTGATTCTGGTATGGTATCTTGCATTTTTGACCTGGTTACACTCGAAACTGGGTTGAGTGACCTTCTGTAATGTTGTAACCCTATCTCTTAGCTTTGAAACGGTGGGTCTTTCACCTTCATCCGATAATTGTAGTGCCTTTGTCACCATTACCGTAAAATGAGGACAAAAACTGTTTTTTTTCAGGGCTAAAGCTAAATCATTTCCGGATTTTTCTGGTTTCCTCTATTGTTTGTGTATGCTTAGGGAACCCTGTTTTGGTAGTATGTAGAATTGGTTTATGACTTGTAATCGAGTCTTATTGTGTTTATTTGAATAGTTTAGGGCTTGACTTTCATATCCGGTCATTTCCTAACTAAATTTTGTACTTGAATGCCATTAAGCCTAGTGAACGGCTTTTGGGAATGAGATTATTTTTGTACGAGATGTTGGGACTGATTTGAGGAAATAATGAAGCCATGATGGCTGGAAATTAGGTAAACACAAGGGATATGCTGCCGAAATTTTACTTGAAGGCTAGTTGGATTTACTTGTGATTTGAGCGAAGGACTTTTGGGTTGTTTGAGCCTAGGTCTTCATTTGACCTTTTCGTTTCCAAAAATTCATGTTTTGCACCCTTGCTTTAATCATTATTTGGCGAGGCATACGACTGGTAGTCGAGCCTCACATGTGCATTCTGTATACTCAATTTTGAAAGTGGAACCTTCAATTGTTTTCTTTGGATTATCTTAGGGTTTCTTGGTGATTAAAGCTCTCTTTTGGGAGGTATCTGTACTGACCCCGGTGAGTGTTCCACTACCTGCTACCCGTTATGTGAAATATCTGAATATCTGAATACTTGATTTATGACTGTTGGAGCCAAATACTGTTTTAATAAAAGGGAGGCGAGGGTGTACTTTATCACACTCGTTCTCTGGTCTGTTCATATGTCAATTTTGAACGCGTATCTGAATCTGCTATCTGTATCTGTTATCTGTATATGGATCTGTATCTGTTCTGACGTCGTTTGGAAGCTTGTGTCCAACGACCTTTCTGTGACATCTGAGCTCAACACCTGTGACCAGTTACTCGAGTCGGGCCGGCAAGGGTCTGGTCGATTAGATAACGAACCACGATAGTCTGTTTTGGGATCTTTGGGTATTGAGATCCTTGATTCCGGATATATTCGAGTATTACCATTTCTGATCTGATTGGATTTCGGGCCCGGTGGGGTATGTGAGGTGGAAGGAATCGAAGAAAGTGGAGTCTACGGTATTGGTTACTCCTTTAGCGTTGACGGAGTGTCAACTATTATTTCGATCAAGTTTCGATGATGCTAATGGGAATTTGGCTCATGAGAGCCACATGTATCCTTCTGATTTGAATCATTGGTTCATTTACTTTACATCTGGCATGTGTACCTGATTTGTTAAGTGTGAAATGCCATGATTTTACTGCTATATGTCTGGTACCTCATTGAGCGCAAGCTCACCCCTTTCTGTTCTTTTTTTTGTTTTCCTTACAGGAAAATAAATACTTTTGGACTGGATTTGACAATTGGCTGCCAAATTGAGCTAGTTGAACATATCTTTTGTATAGCTCATGTATTGAAACCCTAAATGTACTTTTGGGACCGTTTTCCTTTTGATTTGGCAAACCAGACATGTATCCACTTTTGAATACTTTTGTATGCCACTTTGGCTTGTAAATGCTAAGTTTCAAGATGTGAATGTTTGCTTGATATTTGGTTGGGTTCTGACGGGTCAATTACTATTCATAGCCGACTTCGATTTCATTTTTTTTTTATTTTAACATTTTGATTTGTTTACCCGCGTTGGTAAGCTCCGGAATGTATTAGCTCGTTCTATACCGAACCGTTAGTCCTGGCGAGAGTTGGGCAGGCAGTTCGCTAACCCCTTTGGTTCGCCTTAGGGGAAGGTGGGGCTGTCACATAAATTATATTAAATGATCAGTGAATAGCCTGTCACTTATTTTTAGATATTGTTAAGTAGTAAATGTGATACATTTAACTGTATATCACATTAAATGATCGGTAAATAACTTATCACTTATTTTTATATATCTGATACATGTAACTATATATCATATTAAGTGATTAATGAATAGTTTATCACTTATTTTGGAACCAAATTTTACCTAGAAACTTCAGTGTCATTTAATTAATAAATTCAGATGTTCTATTTTTAATTATTAAATACGTCTAAACATGTTAAAATCTGAACCTTTAAGTTTAAGTACTACATTGAGTTATCGAACAAGACATAAATGGGTGACTAATTTTTTGGGCTATTTGGAAAGCACTACATCTCAAGTAGTAATAAAATTGAAAAACAAATTAAAGTTTTGTGTGCTTCCATATTGAGAACTGTAATTGCACTCACTTTTTAGTGAAATAATTATGATTGCACTTACTATTTTTGTGAAATAAGCATTTACAAGTGGAACGACTCTAAACATAACTAGCATTCGAACTTTAACATTTATATAGACAACTACTTAAAATTTTTTCTGTTAATCCCCTACTCAACTATCAACTTATGTTCTAAGTTGGGGCTTAATTACCTCATTAGTTTGGTTAGTTAAGTAGTTTAGTCTTGGCCCATGTGGTTTTGTATTAGCTTATATATAGCCAAACCTAGGTAAGAAACAACATATGACTTTTGAGAATTTTCCAATAACTTGTTTCTTGTTTGAAACGGTTTTTTGGCTTGTGAAAGTTATTTTTGAACATCTTAGAGTGGCTCCTAAGGTGCTCATCGACTTATCAATCAAGTAGTCACTTTAATTGTAGTGTCGTCTATCCAATCTACACGTTCTTGAGCTGTCCTTGAACATAGAGGTTCTGCTGCCAAACATCGACACCATCTAATTCTAGATCCGAAGCTTGTGACTTACGAGTTGCGTCTAAAATAGGGTGTAGGTCATATCAGCTGGTATTAGGGCCAAGTTGAAGGAATCAAAATTATATCCCTTTTTCGTTTCTTGTTCATGTTTTGTGTCAAGTTTTCATTGGGGTTTTGTGTCTTGAGTCAAAAAAAAATTATTACTGTTCACCGTCACTATTCATCAAACTGTTCATGTACTGTTTATCCTATGGTTATTGTTCACCTAGAAAAACAAAAAAAAATTTGTTTGAGTTGTTTTTGGAAATCTGAAGTTCATATCTAGGGTTTTCTTCTTGTTCTTGTTGATTCTTGGATTGTATGGGCTGTTAGAGCTTGTTTCTTGAAATCTTGAATCAAAGTTGTGGAATTGTTGTTCTTGATTGATAAATTATCAATCTTGAAGTTTCTTGAAATCCTAAATTTTGGTTCTTAAACTTCTCAAAAATCTTGGCTATTTGTTTGTGTTTCTTGAATCTTTCTTGAGTTTCTTGAATTTCTTGATTGAATTCTAGAAGTTCTTAAAACAATCTTTAGGCTTTCTTGAATTCTTTGTGCTTAAACTTTTCGAATCTTGAAATTCTTGGAACAAACTTGGAACCCTAATTTGATTCTTGAAAATTTGGGGCTAATCTTGACTATTTCTTGAATTCTTGAATTAAATTCTTAGTTTTCTTGACATTCTTGGTTTGAATTTATCAATCTTGAAAGATCATGAAACCATAATTTGGTTCTTGAAAATCTTGGAAATGTGAATAGCAAATCCTACTGGTTCTTCAAAATTCAAAGTTGTCCATCTGATTTACTTAAACAAAATTCTGCAACTTGCCTTGTTTGATCTATCTTCAAAAACATTATTTGATCAATTTTGAAAACACAAGGAAACGAATTCATAACTGAATAAGAATACAACAGCTGTTATTTGATTGTTTTCCAAGTTGGATTCGGATTTCATCAAAATAGCTTCCTAATTTAATCTTTTGTTTGAATACACTTTGGATTGGGATAATACACCTTTCTACTCATTGTTTCTTATGGGGAAAATGGATTAATTCCAGAAATTTCATTTTTATTATCCTAGGTTAGGTTGGGTTTTGTAAAATAGTGGACTAGCTGTCGGTTACCTTCCTAGTTGGAGTCGGCTTGTTACCTTTCCTTCAATGCCTCTTACCAGCTTCTTGTGTCTTTAAATTTCCACATTTTCCGGCAGATTTAGGGTCTAAATTGAGTCATTTTCTATCCAAATTCAGTCCATGTTGTCTTATTGAAGCCACTACCTTGCACTTTTCCTAGTGTGAATCGAATTTTGTCCATAACTTGCCAAATTCGAAATTCTTGTCCTAAACTTCATTCGAATAAACCAAGTGTGGTTCTAAATCCTTGTTTACCTAGGAAAGGGTAAATTTCCAGATTTGCTAATCCATTTCAAGCGCAATCATAAATTCTAGTCTTGTGTTCCTAGTTGTGTTGGGTAGTTTCCTTTTTCTTCCTTTCTTTGTTATTGTTCTAAATTCACTTTGGTCATTATTTTCAGCAAATTTCCAGAATATTTTCTGTAGTTTTGTCATCAAAGAGTCAAGTCATTTGGTCAAATTTTAGTTTTGTCGATTGTCCATTGTGTCGATTTAAAACCCTAATTTTGCTACAATCTTGAGGAGCAAAATTAATTGGTTGATTTTGCTTTGAGGAATAGCTCTAATTTCTTCAAGAGAAGCAAGTAAGGGCCTTAAGAATCTATTTTGGTGAGATTATCAGAGTGCTTCATTTTCTATTGATACAAGAGTGTCGAGAGTAAACATGTGAGGAAATTTTGTGAAGAAACTTTTCTTTGTTTTGTTAACATTCTTTGCAAGAATACTTAAGCATGTCCATTGGAGAAGGATCTTCAACTTTAACAATAAAATCGCAATAGAGGTGATGACTAGCCAGTTGCATGAATTGTTAAAGGAGGAATTGGAGCCTATGCATAGACAACTTGATTGAATCGCGAATAAGGTTACCATGAGGAGGGGTTCCATGCCATCCAATTCTAATGTCCAATTTTCCTATTCAAAGCTAGCCTATTCAAGAAGGGAGGAGAAGATTCATTCAACATCTTTCAGGTCTAAACCTAGAGTCGAGCCATCCAAGAAGGGGTCAGCATGTGAGATATATCTACCCCTTCTACAACGTAAACAAATGGAGAGTCCAGATAGTCACAATCAAAATGAATCACCTAAGAAAGAACCTATTGAATCCATTGTTAACAAAGGAGACTCTAATCCTATCCTACCATTTTTTAAGAAGGTTGACATTGAAGTGAAATTAGGCATCAAGTAAGATGGGGTAGTCATTGAAAATCAATCTACGCTGGCTAGCTGTCAAGAGGTAGTTGGAGAGGAATTATATGAGAAAAATGATGTACTAAATGAGTGTGTAAGTAATGATATAGTAATTGAGAGTGAGCTTGAGGTAAGAATCGAGGGAAGTGCAAAAGAATATATGTGTAAGCTTGATTATATGTGTAATCTTGAGCCAATTATGCTTGCTTTCCGTTTTGATAGAATTGTTGTTTGCTTTATGATCATCTTTCTAGAGTTAGTTTGAGTTGTTTTGTGAATTGCATTTGTCTTAATTGTGAGAGTCTATTGTCGAGTTCTTATGGGACATATGTTTTCTTAAAGTCATGTGATCATTATTTTTGTGTTTATGATGCATTTGAAGTTCTTGAGTTGATAGGGACAGTGCTTAAAGTCATTTTTTTGTATAAAGTTCTTTGTTCTAGTTTTCATGTTATCCAAATAAGGAATGTTATCAAGTTGTGTTATGCGCCAACTTGATCTAAATGCTTTGGAACATTTATTTGTGTGAAAGTTTAAGTCTATCATTGGTGCCTATCCTAAGTTGCTTGGTGGTTAAGGTGTACTGTTAGGCCATGTAAAAGGCCTTAGAATTGTGCATGAGATTCAGTCATTTCCTTCTTGTTATCAACTTGATGATTTTGGTGATTACAAGTATTTCATCATCATTCATTCCTCATTTTTCATATTTGATCCAGGCATAAATTTGTTGATTGTTTGTTTTCAAGAGAGGGGGAATAGTGCGAATGGAGCAAATGGTGCCTAAGATGTTGTAGCGTGTGGTGTTCTTGGATACATGTTCGTGACAAGATTAAGTAGATGCCATGCATCGTGGCTTGCGTTTATCTAGACTTTTTCAGATGTGCTTCATTGTAAGCAAAAGTTTGATTTGAGTACAAATCATTTTCAAGAGCTGATACAACCGACGCCCTATTTTTGGACGTTACCCATAACACACAAGTTCTGAATCAATGTTTGGCAGCGAAAACCTATACATTTAGGGACAGCTCAAGAACATGTAGATTGGATAGACAATATCACAATCAAGGTAACTACTTGGTTGATAAGTTGATGAGTACCTTAAGAGCCATTCTAAGATGTTCAAAAATAGCTTTCGCAATCCAAAAGAACCGTTTTATACAAGATACAAGTTGCTAGAAAATTCTCAAAAGTTGTCCGTTATATCTTTCTTAGGTTCGGCTATATATAAGCTTATACAAAACCAAATGGGTCAAGACTAAACTACTTACTTAACCAAACTAATGAGGTAATTAAGGCCCAACTTAGGACATAAGTTGGCTGATTTATTCACCTAACCTAAAAGACCCAAACGATTTAATTAAAACAAGCAACTATGTGGATCCAACTTACATGCAAGGTGGCCCAATTTTATTCTCAGCATAAATGACTAAAGAACTAAGGAATGACTCAAAACAAATGACATAACAGCTACTTGACCAGCTTCAATGAATCTGCAAGTTAACTCCTTGAATTAAGGTGACGGCTATTTTACATACGTGCAAGCTAAAAAATACCGAATTACACCCGTTCACTGCAAGTATACAGATCAACTAGTAGTTTAGGGTATATATCGGGTCGATCCCACAGGGAAGAGTGAAAACAATTACCGTATTAACAAAGCTTCTCTATTATTTAGACTATCAATGAATTATAACAAATTTATCCTACTGAAATTATACAAAATAACAAATAAAAACTCCTTAGGTTGTGGTATCCCTAACTACTCATGCAAGTGCTATATTTGGATCATTAATTACTACATCTAGGCTAATTATGGTGTAATTTCCTTATGCATTTGAATCCTACTTTCGTAGTGAATCAATTATACTTATAACTAATCCATACCTATTCTCATGGTTATGAAATTAGCTACAAGTTCATTTCTTCAGTGAAATTACATGAAATGAATCACTAAAAACCACATAGGTGCACCTCTACTTTCGTGAGTGTACTCCCTATGTTTAGCACTTCTTGAACTAATGTTAAATCTCAATTTTCATTGCAGAAATAACACCTTAGATAATCACAATTAATGGTACCATATTAATCATGATTTAAAGAGTTAAAGTGCTAAATAACTTGCTCAAATCATAGCAGTTAAATAGCCAAATGATAAACACTAACAATCATAGAAAGTTCAACCAAACCCAAGGTATAAACTTTAAAGACACATATTAAATATAAAATCCAGAAATTGCATATTAACTATATTTAAGAATCCAATACAAAAGATAAAGAGTTGGAGAAGAGATAACCCATGTCACTTGAGCTTCAACTTCTCTTTCTTCATCTCCATTTTCATCCTAATCTAGCCATTATACAAGAATGGATGAACTACACTTACTACACTATCCTACACTAAGGAAATGGAAGAACTACATTTCTGCACTCCTCAAGCTTCTCCCGTATATTTCCCCCTTCTCAGACCACCCAAAATGTCTCTGCATATAAACTGCTTAAGAGCTCCATTTTTCCAAGTCAATTTCCACATTTTGATTCCCAAATCTCAACTTTGTTAGGATAGTCAATAACAAATGTTTTTGACTTGAAAATAAGCCACCTTGTCTGCCCTTTTGTCTTCTGAAGCATGTGCACCGAATTCTCTTGCAACTTATAGCTGGAAAGTGGTATGAACACAAGAGAATTGACTGAGCAAATTGCAGAATTTCGGCCAGAAAACGCGCCTTTACAAAACGCGTCTAAAACTCGCGTTTTGTGCACTCGCGTTTTCACTTTGTCCTTACTTCAACTGCGATTTCCTCCATGATGCAGGCCGAAATGGCTTTTGTGCAAAACACCAAAGTTGTAGATCTTTGAGTTAGCTTTCCAATGCTTCAAGAATCATCCAAATCGGAGCTTTGTAGACTGAGATATGATCAACATACTAAACACTGGTCGGAACTCTGTTTTCCACTTTGGACAGCTGAGTTGAATTTCGGTATTTCAACTTTTGGACTATGAAAACGGATGAATTGGACTTTGATGTCTTCATACCAAATGTAGATATATCTCTTAGCTTCAAAATGGTACCAAGATCACCTTGATCCGATCATTGTAGCTCCTGATATAGTCAAAATACGAAAATGTGTCTGAGTTGTCAAAGCTGACTTTTCTTGATTTTTGTCCTCAAATTGCATTTCTTCCTTTTACACTTCATATTTATTTTTCACCACTTTAATCCATCATCAATCATCCAAATATCTTCTCAATGCACTTCATTTGATGATTGAATCATTAAACCTACAAAATATGAAGTTTTTCCCATAAAAATCAATAGAAATGCAATGTTAGCCACTTTAACATAAAATGTAGATTTTTACCAAAACCTTAGTTATTTTAGTTATAAAACTAAATAATCAAACCAAAATTAACTAATAAAACACACTAAAAATACGTAAAATAAACCCTTGTCATAAGGTTTTAAGCAACGGATCCTTCTTCAACATCTTTGGTATAAATCAAAGTCTTGGTAGGTTGATATTGATTCTCCAACTTGACCTCTTCAATGTATTTATGAACTCCCTCCATTGGTTTGTATGAACCAAATTGCTCTTCAGTAGCGGATACCAAAACTTGAATCATCTCACAAAGTAATCATTTCAACTCTTCAGCATGATTTCAAGCGACTAAATGAACTGGAACCTTAACACAATCACTGAGCAATCCTTCAATAGCTTGGATGTTAACTGGATTCATATCATGATTCCTAAATAATTGATTTTAGTTAGTAAGTTTTTGGCTAATTTGGGCCATGGGTCCATAGGAATTCATAGGTGAAGATGGCTGGATATTCAAGCTATATTTCCTTGGAATGGAGTAAATAAAAGTGAATCAAAAGTATTTTGAGTTTAGAAAATTAGATAAGCTCAAGAATGGTGAGTACTCCTTTTGAAAACATATTCAAAATACATGTGTTCTGCAAACAAAATTTGTTATTATATCTATCAATTGTGTTTGAAAATTGGAAACACATATTTGGTGAAATTTTGGATCTTGCAATATGTGATAGAGATTTTAAAATTTTGAAATGTATATTTTATATAACTCATAGAATATTATATATGCTTCATTATTTGAACTTGATTGTGAACCATATCAGTTTAAATTCTGAAAATTTTTAGAAAATATGTAGTTTTAGGAAATTCTAATTTCATGGCCAAATTAGTAAACTCGACTTTTGATCCCAAAACTAATTTACGTAACTTTTATGCCTTCTGTCTTGTTTGTTCTTGTGAACCCAGAAATTAATTTCTAGGGAGGCTGCGAAACTTGTTTTGCCAAGAAGGTTTTGGCTTTATCATGTGTAGGCTTATCAAAGACAAAAAAGTGTCAGGCTAACATTACTTAATAGATCTGACATGGTCTCTGTATGGGAAAATCAGGAGGTTTGATCTTGTGTGGTACGAATGAATTTTTTGGATATATTTCGGATATTCCATTTTGTTGCTGTGATATCCCACATTAGAAGTGGAAAAGGAAAGAAAATGGTATTGAGCATGAATCTACATGTAACAGCCCCACCTCCCCCTAGCGCGTACCTAGGCTTGTCAACGGGTCGGAATTCATTATTCCGGACCCGGACCCGGATCCAACCCGTTTATTCGACAGGTCTTTTACTCTATGTTCCGAATCCAGATCCGACGAGTCTCGAATCCGGGTCAGATCTACCCGAAAAAATCCATCAAAACTTACAATTTCTAATAAAAAAGAGAAAAAAATATATTTATAAACTAATTTCTAACTAATACAAAAAAAAATCAAATGAAAAAAGAAATCAAATTGACTTTACTCAAATACATCACTCTAATCAAATTATATTGATAAATATATATTTTAAATTAGTAATCCATTTATATCCGGATCCGGGTCTAATACGGACCGGAATACTATATTTCGTATCCGACCTGTTTTTTGTTTGATAAAACGGATCCGGATCCGGGTCTAGACCCGGACCGTTGACAGGCCTATGTGTACCCAAGGGTTTGGCGGACCGCCTATCTAGCTCTCGTCAGGAATCAGTCACGTAACATAAAAATTTACAAATAAAAATCTAATACAAGCGGTATCAATTACAACTTTCAATATATATACACTCATGAACCTCCAAAATCCACACAATCTATAATACAGCCAAAGAGTCAAACTTTAAAAAAAAATCAAACCAAACAAGCTGGCTAGACATCTGTAAAGTGCTCACGCGAGCAACTAACAAAACCTACACAAAGTTTATGTCTTCTCCATTCCCATTCTCACGTTCTTACTCCTGTAAGGAAAACAAATTGAGTGGAATGAGCTAGAAATCTAGTGAGATTCCAAGTAATCAAGCAGGTAAAATAATAAGCAAGATACCATACACTAAATATCAAGAAACAAGTCAATCTCAAATAGATCATGACCCAATATATAATTAAACAAGTAGCCAGGTAGATCATGCAAAAATATACAGTAAAGAACACATTCATGGCAAAGGATATTGGTTGCTCTCAGGAGCAAGTTCCACAGTAGCTTGATCAAGGTCCGTTGACTCTACGTCAACCATGACCCAATATATAGTTAAACAAGTAGCCAGGTAGATCATGCAAAAATATACAGTAAAGAACACATTCATGGCAAAGGATATAGGTTGCTCTCAGGAGCAAGTTCCACAGTAGCTTGATCAAGGTCCGTTGACTCTACGTCAATCATGAAAGTATAATGTCCGTAGATCTCCACTTTACACCAATTTTCGTCCACCAAACATACCCCTTACCGAGCCCAAACACCAAAGAAATACCCAAGATTCATCGATCTCCTCGACCAAGCCCTTACTGCTTGATTCGACCAACTAACCCTAGGTTGGACTTATAGTTCCAGATATACAGTAATTCAGGATCTGGCTTATAACCCCAAGTATTTAGATAATCAGAATTGGGAGTCGTTAGCTGTTATCCAATACTCATGCAGTAAATGATTGGAAACGTTAGTTGTCACTTAACGCTCTGTATTCAGTAATATCAGTATTCAAGAAATGAATTCCAGTCAGAAATAAACAAATTAGGAACTTGTCCTTTACCCAAGATTGCCCAACTTACCCGACCGCTCTGAGGTTGGTCTAAAGCAAGAGGTCCAATGAGAGATCAGTTCAGCCGTTACCGACTTACATTCACACATATGCATGAGTAACCCTAGATTCCCCTTACTCGACGTCTTGGATAAGGTCCAATGCCCAGTTCAACCACTACAAGAGAAATGTAGCCAGTCTACAATTCAATCGCTGCAAGAGGAATGCAGCCGGTCTATTATTCAACTGCCACAAGAGAAATGTAGCCGGTCTACAATTCAACCGCTGCAAGAGGAATGCAGCCGGTCTACAACCATACACATAAACATGCAAGTCCGCATGCAAGATCAAATAATTCAAATTCATGGAGGTCGAGGGAGAATAAAGACACACTCACCTCGCCATAATCAAGTCACGAGTAATGTTCAGCACTTCACATTCTCAAGTATTCAAAGTATTTTAAGTCAATATACAGGTCATATACAAATCAAATTACTTGTTCATGCATAAATAAGATATCAATTGTTTTGTCAAGTTAGGTCGATTAAGTGTACATAAGAGCACACTCGCCTAAACAGGCTCAAGTCACAAATAAGTTCAGCATATCATGTTTCAAGCATTTCAAGCATTTCAAATCCAAACAGTTGAAAATTGGGTAGGTGCGAAAACCTGATCAAACAAGAAAATTGAAGGAAAACTGCAGAAATCATAAATTTTCTCAGCAAATCCGGTCACAAATCCAGCCAAACATTGGCCGGATTCAAGGCCGGATTGACAGGGAAGGCAGAAAACAATTTGCTTACCTACTGCTTCGAATCCAGCCAGAAAATGGCTAGATTCTGGCCACATTTCAGTTATAACAAAATGGCCAGTACATGTTTTAATAAAATATCGAACGTTTAGTCGAGTTAGGTCAAGTGCGACAAAGTACACACTTGCCTATGAGACGATAATTCAAGTACCTAGTAATTTCTAACAACAATGAACATGTAACACGTAGTTGGAATACTCACCAATCAATTGCAAGCCTTCACTTTAACCCTGGTTCGTCCTCTTGAACTCTCTCGAGTCCTATGGTCACATACTATATTAAAAGACTAGCGATACAAAGCCAAAATACATGAAGAAATTAAGGTTTCCAAAACTTCATTTCCTTTCATTTAAACCACAATTCTACTCATAAACCTAACTCAATATAGTTTACCAACTCCAATTCTAAAGTTGAAAATGAAAGTAGGAATGGTTCTAGGAAAACAGAATTTTTCCAGTTTTGCGCGATACTATTTGAAAAATCATATTTCAAGCTTTTTAAGTCCAAAATTTATAAACTTTATATTGTCGAAAAATACACATTTGTAATATTCCATCCACTAGTCAGTCAAATTTCAGCCTCAAGTTGTTGCTTCATCCAGTCAAAAGAGAAAATAGGTATGGAAATTTAGTCAATTTTGAAAAATCATAGATATTTATAGGAATTGAGAAAAATTATGAAATTTTCAAGATTGAAAGTACCCTAAATCTAGTTTCAAATGCAATAAACAGAGCTCAACTCCGATTTTTCTACACCAAGATATAACAGATTTCCTAAGACTGCTCAAAGTATCCTGCGGAAAATTTTGAATAGTACTTCCCCTTGTTTTCTTTACTTTTCCATCCAAACTCAACACCAAATTTCATCTCAATTTAACCTCAATCACAACCACAAATCATAAACTATCAATACACTTGTTTAAGGCCACAATACCATCCAAATATAGCACATGTATAGCTCAAACACCAACCACAATGAAAATTGGAAACCCTACGTTAAAATTCATGATCACAATCTAGAAATTTCTATTATAATACAAAAGCTGGAAAAATCACATGGCAAAACTAGCAAATCATAGCCATACTCAACTCATCATATCAAGGCTGAAATTTTTCACCAAAAGCTGAAATTTACCAACCACAACTTAAACCATGAAATTTTCCAAGTAAACTACCAAAATCAAGTTCTAAATCTACTCATATGCAACTAATAAAAGAGAAGATGGGTTCTTGATGTAGTTACCTTAATACTCTAAAAAGAAATGGAAACCAAGAACTTCTCTCTTCAAAATCTCTCCACCAAAGCCCTTAATCCTTCCTAAAAGTCAACTTTTATGGAGTAGATTACAAGTTTATGGTGAAAACTTAAGGATTCAAGCAAGAAAAGAATGTTGAAGTTGAAGCTTTCTTTCTCTCTTTTCTCTCAAGGAGGTTCGGCCATGGAGGGAAGAAAATGGAAGAGTTTTTGGTCAAAATTGGTGTTCATTCAAGAGGTAAGAAAATCTTTGGTCAAGATCAAAGATCCAAGAATTTGGTGACAAATGTTTAGCCAATATTAATTCTTATCTTATTGTCTTCCAATCACTAAATTGTCTTGCTAACCTCTAATTATCCCTTAACACCTTATAAAATAATATCCCTTTATGTAAAACTTCACCTAATAGTCAAAAATTTATCGTACTTACTGCACTAGCAGGTCCCACGTCCATAATGCGCTACGAACTTAACATAAACCAACTTATTCAAGGAAAATGATTTAAAAACTAGATTCACTTATAAAAATATCTAGGAAATTAATGCAATACAATAAAGTAAAGAAAATACATTCGAAGAAATTAAATAAAATAAAAAAAATTTTCGAGTCCTCACACTACAGGCTATTAAGTAACTTGATTTAATCATTTTGAACCCATGATTTCACTCAAAAGTTATTTTGGCTAGCCCATAGATCTAAGGCATTACAAACAGTATTAGAGCAAATCTCACGTGATTTCTACGTAGGGTGAGACTGGACCAGTATGTTATGGTTTCGATTATACAAGGGAGTGTAAGAAACTATATGCCATGTTTGATGGGGGTCATATCTAGAGTCCAACCATGACCAAGTGAAAAATTTAGATTATAATGTGAGGATGCAAAGTCCTTAAGTGGGAGTGATTGTGATATCCCACATTAGAAGTGGGAAAGAAAAGGAAGTGGCATATGAGCATAAATCCACTGGCTAATAGGATCGGATTGGGTCATTATAAAAGATTCTTGATGGAAAAATATATTCACTTGATAATTTGAAAGACAATGTCTCAACCATATAAATCTTGTATGGACTTACTTCAAAAATATTCAAAAAATAAATGCATGAAAGAAAAGACTATTTCACACCAAAAAGGATAAAAGGAATCAAGAGATAGGAAGCAATCGAAATAGAAAGCAAAGAAACAAACACGAAAGTAGTGAAATATTTTTTTAATAGGGGCATATGCACACTTCATGTGACAAATCACGAGCTCTACACATACTTCTTTGACAATAAATCTTTTTTAAACTTGTTTGCTCGTACACTACTTATAAGATTAAAGCTTTTTTAGTCTGTTTGTTGTCACTTGCAAAAAAACTCTAAGATTTATTTTTTTTAGTTTATCTTAATGCAAAAAATAAAAATTAGGACTTTAACTACCCAAATAAAGAAGCTACATAAAAAGTTATATGTATTGAGGAAGATGAACTAAAATCTATGCAAAAAATGGAAGCAATAATCAGCTATCACTACAAACACAGAGTAGAAAGAAATTTTAATTGTGCAATATTTGCAAAAGACATGCTAACAAATATTAGTGATGTACTGATGTTCCGCTCACTAGATTAGTGCCAGGGCCTAAATCTCATAGGTTGGTAGGGGAGTTTTTTCTTACTGATGGTTGGGATGAGTAGTGGCTCAGACGGATTCTTCCGGGGCACTTAGTGTCGAAGATCTTAGCGCTGCGTATATTCCCCAATACGCGAGACCAAATGATTTGGGCGGCATCACCTTCGGGGTGCTTTACTGTGTCTTCAACATGGGAGGTTGTTCGTTCAAAGCACAATCAGTTCGTTATTGATACACTGGTCTGGAGCTCGGTGGTCCCTCTGAAGCTATCCTTTTTTGCTTGGCGACTGTTGCGACAATGGCTTCCCTTGGATGATCTCCTTCAAGGTGGAGGATTGAGGTTAGCATCAAAGTGCTACTGCTATGGCCGAGCGCCAGAAATGGGAGACCATCTGTTTGTCTCAGGACCATTAGCAAGCAATGTCTAGCGGCACTTCTCCCGCGTCTTTGGGCTGGCAGTCCAGGGGACTGGGGTGGCAACGAGGCTTGCAAGCTGGCTCTTGTCTCATCGGTATGTTTCACAGAATCATATTCGTGTCATTCTTCCTCTATCGATCTTGTGGTTTATTTGGAAGGGCCGTAACAAGGCCCGCTTTGGGGGGATGTGTATGTCGCCGGATCAGGTAATCAACCAGGCGTGTGCATTTGATCAGTTGGACAGGGGTGGCCTGCTTAAGTTGGAATATTTCAAAGGGGACAAGGATTGTGCCTGGGTGCAATTTGGTAGGATCAAGGAGAAATTGGTACAGCTTCGCGCCTTTTCTTGGGTAAAACCTCCAGGGCAAGCTGTGAAACTCAATACTGATACAAGTGTCGTAAGCAGGCATGCTAGTGGTGGAGAGGTGGTGCGCTCAGCTGAGGGTAATTTAGTGTTTGCCTTTTATAAAGAGTTTGGAGATCATGATGTTCTCTCAGCAGAAGCATTGGCATTGCTGGAGGGCCTACGTTATTGCCAGGACAACAACCTCTCGGGATTCATAGCAGAAGTGGATTCTAGTACTTTAGTGCGTGTCATGTCTTCCACAAGGCCATCTCGCTGGCCGTTATGTAACATTATTAGGCATATTCAGTTCTTGGTGGCAAATTTAGGAGTGTCCTTGGTTCACATGCTCAGAAAAGCAAATGCGGTTGCAGATGCTTTGGCTTCCTTGAACCTACGATCGGATGTCCGGTTCTCAAGTGAAGTAACTCTCCCTTCTAAAGTTCGGTCACTTTTGCAACTAGATAAGTTGTCAACTCCATATGTGAGAATATGCACGGTTTTAGGGTAGGTTAGGTCACACGGTCTGTGCATTTTCTCTTTTCTTTGCAAATAAAGTTCGGATTTCAAAACAAAAATTAGACGTAATTTGTACATATGGTTTTTCTCCTTATGGATAAGAAGTTCGAAGGACGAAACTTTGTTTTATGGGGTAAGAATGTAAAACCCCAAATGTTTTATCTCTCTTTGCTAAAAAAAAAATAAAAAATAAAAAAATATTAGTGATCTAGAATAATATTTAAAAAGCAAAAGAAATAAAAATACAAGAAATCTATGGCACATCAAATATGTGCAAGCAAGAGGGAACTTAAAAAAAATTAAATAATGAAGATACAATAGATTAAGGACTACAATTGAAAAACTCGAAACTAAACAAAGTAACAGATGTCTTGTTGAGAAAGAAACATGGCTAATGCTCGACTCTGGACGTAGTGCATGTAGAAACAAAATACATGAAGAGTACTCTGAAGCTGATATTGGGAACAAGAAACAGTAGCAACAGAGGGTGGAGCCAAAAGCCAGCAAGATATTCACCTCAAATACATTTGTAGACCAAGTAGAGGATGAAGGTTTACAAGTTGACAAACTACAGGCTTGCTCTATACTGCTCTCCCCTTCTCGATGTCGTGCAACGAAGGGACATAGGCGACGCAAATCAGCGGATCATGGGAGTAGTGGAGCTATTTCTATCAATCAATTGAAGGAGTTTCAAGTTAAACTGGAGAATAGATTAAAAGAGGCACACCTCCATGAAAGTGAGTATATTTATTCAGCTTTAATAGATTCTAAAGACATTCAATTGCTAAATAAAATGGCAAAGAGGGAAAACCGCCAAACTACTACAAGAAACTGCTGGATTTCAAGTCGTGAATTAACTCTTCCTGTGGTTTAAATGATTAAGTCAATCAATTTTTTCGTATGGAATATACATGGCATTTCTCGTAGAGATTCTCAACGACATTTGAAGCATCTTTGCATCCAATATCAAATTCGATTATTGGTTTTGATAGAGCCATTGACAGATAGTTCACAACTTGTAAATATCAGGATGCTATTAGGATTTGACAGCGCTAACTCTTACTTGGAAAGGAAAATCTAGATTTTCTGGTTTAACGATATGAGCATTATAGCGATGGAGCATGAGGGGCAGCTGGTTCACATGCATATTAATCTCTATTCAGGACACTCTCTTTGGTTCTCCGCAATTTATACTAGGTGCACACGGGTTGGGAGACAAAGTCTATGGCATGCTCTATAACTTGTTCGGCCAAATGAGGCATGGATGGTTGGAGGAGACTTCAATGTAATCGGCTCGGCAGACGAACGTGTAAGGGGGAACCCTTCCAATATTGGGAACATGGAAAAATTCAATGAAGCTTTGTTTAGGTGTAATCTGTTGGCAGTGGAATTTGATGGACTACCTTTCACGTGGACCAATGGCTCAGTGTGGCAAAGGGTAGACAGAATCCTTGTCAATGGGCCGTGGGATGAATTGTTTGACATTACTAGAGTAACTGTGAGAACCCCCACTTTAAAATGCAATTTTTCTAAGCTACATGCCTTATTCTAAGAATGAAACCACGGATTATAAGCCCTAGCATTGTATCCCCTATGTGTTATCGTATACTCTAAGAAATTTAAAATGTTTTTCTTGAGTTAGTTTTAACTATTTCACCACTTATAATATGCCCTTGCATAGCATTCTACATGTATTAAAACAATTTCTATGCATTACATTTCATATCCTTTCACTTCAACTAAAACAATTTTGTTGAGTTAGTTTCATTTTTCACTACTTACATTGTACCAAGTAGTTTTTATTTGTGGTAGGGACTTTATGTGAGATATTAGTGGTGTTAAATAGGTATTGGTACATTTAGAAGGGTTGAAACATAATTAGTCAAAGGATTAATAGAAGTTGTGGACAAGAAGTGACCGTGTGGCAAAATCCTAACCAAGCATTTTGTTGATTAAGGGTTAAGAGACAAATTTAAGTTGGACTTGGCCATTTTCTTCTCCTTATGGCCGAATTTCTTAGGGCTTAGCAAGGAAGAGAGAGAGAGCTCCAACATCTTGCTTTCTAACCCTAGCTTAAACTTGAGCAAAAATCAAAAGAGAAAGAGTTTGAGTTAGAGAGAAAATTTTCCTCCAATCTAGTGCTTGATTCAAGCTTGAAGTTCTCACTTTTGGTGGATTGATTTGGTGGCTCAAGCATCTTACAAGAAAGGTAAGTACACTTTAAATGGTAGTTTTATGGTAATATATCATGTGCATCAAAGTGTTAATGGCAAACTACAAGTTGTTTGATTGAGATTTGGAGTAATCTCTTGGAATAAACCAAAGAGTAGTTGAGTTAGGTGGCATGCCTACCAAGTGTTTGATGAAATGTTTGCACTTTGGTCATGGTTATTTATGAGGTGTGTGATCCTTAATCTTTGGTTTTATTGTGTTATATGAAGTACTTAAAGCCTTGAGGGCAAACTAGAAGTTGACCTAAACTAGAAATTGTGGTTAAAACTCTTGAACTAAAAAAGTAGTAAGTGAGTTAGTAAGTATGCCTACCATGTATTTGATGAAATGTTTGCACCTTGTTCATGTGTGTGTATGAGGTATTAACATGTTTTAAACCTCTTTTGAGTTAGATCTAAAACTTGTTATGTGAAGGGAGTGAAAATCATAAAAGGGGTGAAAGTTAGAAGATTTTGGTGAAGGTGCTGTCCATAATTTTAAGGGCTTGCTGCCCTATTTTTTTGATATTTTCATGCATATTTTGGCTACAAATATGACTGATATATGTTGGGTTATATGTGTGGAGGTTGTCTACAAAAAATTAGCCAATTTGATTGCATAAGTTATGAGTTATAAGCCAAGGAGCAAAACTGGGCTGGGTCCAGAAAGTTACTGACCAGCAGTCTTGTGAAGGTCATAACGTTTTACTCGGTGATTGGATTTGAGTGCCGTTTGTGGCATTTGAAAATAGATTCTCAGAGCTTTAAAATGGTACCAAGTTCATCTTCTGGTTTGACCCGAGCGATTCGTGGCGAGTCTTGAAATTTGGCTGTCCGTGCGGTACTGTTCACCCGAGACAGCCCAGAAATTCTTTTGGTTTCTTAATTTTGAACCACTTACGTTGGAATTTTGGAAATGGTTTCTTCTACACAAATATAGTCTTGTGAACCTAGTTTCTAATGGCACTGATGGAACCTAATTCCGACTCTTCTACAGTGAATTATAACCGTTTTCCCGAGACTGCCGGGCAAAACTGTTTAATCCGAATAAGGAACCTTCAAGTCTAAATGAAACGTTTCTCTTGCCGAGCTTTCATGTACACACTAAACTTATTTTCTCATGAACTTTTACCATGTTATGGATCTTATTGCATGCCGAATTAAGTAGCCTAGACTACTCACTTGGTTTCTTAATGAACCTATACATTAGTAAAGAACGAATCCAATTGTTAATGATTTCACTCGTTGACCTAGGTTTGGGAAACAAAGGTGATTGAAACTGAGACGTTTGACGTCGATTGCTACTTTTGTTTGATAGGTGAGTGTTCCACTACCTGCTACCTATTATCTGAATATTTGAAATACTAGATTTATGACTGTTAGAGCCAAATACTGTTTTGATAAAATGGAGGCGAGCGTGTACTTTATCGCACTCGACCTCACTTGTTTTTCAATGAGGCTCTGTATACTGTGGTAATGAGATGTGATTTCTCTATATATGACTGTGTTTAAGTTGTTTGGGTGATATCCCATCAACTATTGTTACTGTTTAGGTACCCAACCTCATAGGTGAGTCGATCGTATCGAGCCAGCAAGGGTTTGGTCGAGAAGGCCGATAAACCTTGAGGACTGTTTACTGTACACTGGAAATCGGTATATTCGAGTATTACCAAACTACTGTTATGGAGTTCGGGCCCGGTAGGGGGTTAATTGGTGGACGGAGACTGGTGAAAGTGGTGTTCTACGGACCCTATATACTGTGCATACAAGTGTTGACGGAGTGTCAACAGGGGACAATTATGATCAAGCCTAAGTGGATCTTTGGCTTTTGAAAACCACCCGTATCCTTGAACTGAACTGTGATTAAACTGTTATTCTACTGTACGGTGTTTATTTGATTATTTTGTGACCTTATGTGGCTATGTGTTTATTTGTTATATCTGGAACCTCACTGGGTTTTAACTCACCCCATTCCCTTTGTTTTCCTTAACAGATCGGGAAGGGACTTGATCAAGAGCTTTCTTAGCTTTATTTTGCTTGTACTTGTGTTTTGAGGTTGTAACTTTTGTTTAAGCAAACTGGTAAGCTTGTATTTGTAAGATCGACTTATGCTATGTAATTTTGAGTTTGGTGTGGTAGTAGACAGTTAGTTATCTAAATACTAAGTCTGAACGTTGGATTAGTGATTATGTATCAATCAGGGTTTCATTCCCTTACTTGGAAGATATCTCGTCCGTTTCATCGGTGTTATTAGTACTTGGAACGACTGAGTTCCGGCGAGAATTGGGCAGGCAGTCTGCTGATACCTTAAGGTTCGCCCTAAGGAGATGTGGGACTGTCACAGTTGGTATCAGAGCTTAGGTTTCAGATCCTTGTAGTATATCCTAGACTTAAACGTTTGGGATGTTGGACTGTTGGATTGGTCTAAAAAGTTAAGTGACCAATAAAAGGGATAAGAATTAGAGCCTAGGGTTGAATTGGCCTGGATGAGTTGGGTATTTTCGACTTGAGGGTTATATGTGATTATTTTTTTTCTTAAGGGTACTTATGTTTTATCTACACTTTGTGTAGGATGGACGGATCTTGTGGCCCTAGTGATAGGCCGATTGGTGACGAGACTTATAAAAGATTAAGTACCAAATCAGGCCCGAAAAAGATAGAGTCTCTTAAAGCCCATCTAACCGCTACAGGCATTGCGAGTGCCATTATACTTATACCTACCCTAATGAAGTAGTTCTGGCCATAGTGAAGGAGCAGAAGGTCCTGGCTAGGGATAATACTAGGCTTGGATTTGAAATGAATTATCTGAAGAAAAACTATTGAAATGCAAGCTTAGCGGATTAAGGAACTTGAGTATGATGTGGTCAAGAGCCAGGAAAGTGAAGATTAGAACAGAGTCCATTCTGAATATTTGTGATGATCTGCTGGGAGAAGTGAGGGATGAGGCTTCTTACATAGGAGGCGAGATTAGAGACGAACCCGCCCAGTCAGGGGGGGTCAACTAGTCCTACGACGGATTGAGCCTGTACTCCTAGGCTACTACCTTGGATGATTTTGACTATTGTACATAGAAGGGATATGGGAGGTTGTGGCTCGGTGGTTGTACAGTTTTCTTTTGACACTTGTGCTAGGTTTTTGTTTGATATGACTGTACTATTATATCTGTACTTTTGAGGCTTGTACTTGTCAATTTTGGTCCTGTTATCTTATAAACGACTGTTAAGAGCCTTTATGTACGATATTTTGACTGTTGACTTGGATTTTGACTTTTGACCGTTGACTTTTAGCTTTGACTTTTGACTGTTGACTGTTGACTGTTGACTTTATTTCGAAATTGGCCTTCAACTACTTTGTAAATTCACTCACTTATTGTGACTTCGATTCCATTTCTTATGTGACTTTTAAATATGAGTAAGCACATATTGTTATACCCCTATTTGCTTACCCTGATAGTTATAATACTTGGGCCCTAGACTAGTGAGTAATAATGGAGACTAGACGATAATATGGTTGGGGCCATGGGTGTGGATCTAGGTAGGTCCAGGACTAAGAGAAGGAATAAAAGTCTATAGCCAATTAGAACCAAGGACCCGAATGTGGAGAAGGAGATTAGGTGGCTACAACTATCAATTGTATGACTGATCTACTGTTTACCGGCCCGTTGGAATGACCATTGAGGTCCAGTACCGGGTAACTGGTAAAGGAACCTTAAAGTAAGTGAAGATAGAACCCTGAAACGGTTCCAAAGTTCTCTTCCCCTAAATTTCTTAGAGGACCAGATCCCGAAACTGCTGAGAATTGATTTGAGTGAATGGAAGATATTTTTGTTGTTTCGCGTGATCTTTGCACGGAGTGAGCTTGGGATCTAGGTGCTCTTCTGGGACGTAAGCTATGAATCATGACTGTTATAAGCATAAACCCTTTTATCAGGATACTTGGGAGAAATAGATTTGTACGTCGGGTAGGAATCTCTAATATGGGTGATTTACTCCTGAGATCGGCCGGCTCGAGTTGTGAATTACCTTATTGTGGATTCTTGTACTTGAGTACCAAAAAGAGGAGAGCACTAGAATAAGGGTCTGTATTTTGATTGCACTTGAGATAAGTTTTAATGGCAAAAGTCAAGGAGTGGAAGATTCTGACACTTGACCTAGTTGTTGGACTGATTGAGGGGATATATCTCAGAAGTTATCATGGACTAATCTAGAAATAGTCTGTTAGCGTAGACGGTGGCTAGATTGTAGTGTATGTTGAGAAATTTGCACTGAAGACCTATTTCCTTCTCCTGCGACTGTGAAGACTTGATAAGTGTTTATTTCGAATGTGAGGTGGTTTGATTGTAATTATATAGATATTTCTACCCCTCTTGTGATATTCTTTCCTATACTTCCTTGGCACCTATCCACTAATGTCTAAGTATGGACTTGACTCGATTACTATCGTGGCGAGATCGTGAGTTTTGGAATTATACATGGGGATTTGAGAAAAGAATTTGGGTTCTATACCTGTATGCAAGGGCTTGAGATAGGATGTGGAACTTTCGACGTACAAAGTACGCTTTAGAATTTCATTATGTACATAAGTGGTAAGGATACTCCTTGTGTTAAAATCTCCGGATAAAAATAAGTGGCATAGTGTTTCGAGATATTGCCTTAAATGTACCCTACTTTCTTGTCTATCTCATCTGAGAATAGTTATGTTTAGCTTATTGTGGTTGGATTGGAAGTGAATGAATTTAAAAGTTATATGGTTAGAATTTCCAATTATAATTAGTTACTTATTCTGCTCCTTTGATTTGCCTGGCAAATTATTATAAAGTTAAGTGGATCGACGAGATTACAAATTTGACTGATCTGCACAAGAAAATAGAGATTATTCGAAAGGAAGTATAGTTCTAAAAAAGATTAACTGAGCACTGGGGATGACGATGGGCACAAGAATACTTGGAGAAAAATTGAATTACTGCACCAGAAGGTACGCAATAAGTTTGAATTAGTGCATTTGCCTAGTCGAATAGCGTCTCAAGACATCCCTTGTCAAGTTAGCCATTAGTGAGTGGTTGGGCAGTATTGGATCCTTGCCCATGAGTCTATTGCTATAATTTAGTCTTTAAGTTGGGTGAAGATTTTCGTTTGTCGTTCCAAAGGAATAAACTTAACATATAGTGTATGGGTTTGAGAGCTAGCAAGAATAGTAGCCAAGTTTTAACTCTTCTGTTATCAAGATTAAAGTTTATGTCACATTTTTCACCTTAACTAAATCAAAAAGTTGACCAAATTGTTTTCATTTTTCATCTTGTTTGGCCGAACAAATGGAGAAGAAAAACTAAAGATAGACCTTCAACTCTTTTTCAAATTTGTACTTGAATCTTGAGTTTCAACCAACTAATTTGTAAACTACTCTATAGAAATGATAACTAAGATGGATTTCTAGGTGTTGGTGGTGTGATTTTGGAGGAAGAAACTCTAAGTTTTCATCTTTCTTGAGGTTACAGGGTAACTTTGGCAATAAACCTTCCTTTACTTTAAATATATGCAAACTGGAGGTTTAGGATTTCCATTTCGGTTGTTTTATGAGAAAATATCATGGTTTGAAGTTGTGTTGTGAAATTTTCAGCTTTATGGTACTTTTCTGTCCACACATGATACTTAAGTGTTGGCCATGGTTTGGTAGCCTTGCTATGTGAAATATCTAGCTTTTACATGCTAGTTTGATTTGCCTAAAGAAGCTTCCAACTTGTGATTAGGAATTTCAGCTTAGGGTTCATTTTTCTAACTTGAATAGGTGATAGTTATATGCTTGATGTAGTGAGTTGTGGGCTTGATATTTATATGCTGGAATTGAAGCTATTTCATGGGAAGAATGAAGTCTTGAATGGGCTAGAAAAAGTTAGTAAACACCACTGAAAATTTTTTTCCGCAGGGAACCTTAGAAAGTTTTACGAAATTTGTTATATCTTGATGTAGAAAAGTCAAAATTGAGTTTTATTTATTATGTTTGAAACTAGGTTCAGAGTATCAGTATTGTTCTCAATTCCCATGAATATCCACGATTTTTCAAAGTTGACTGAAACTGTATGACTGTTCTGTCTGTTACTGGGTGAAGCAGCAACTTTAGGGAGGAATTTGACAGACTTGTGGATTGGATCTTACAATGATACCTTCTAGAAAGTTGTCACAATTTGAATCCATATTCCGACGGTATAAAGTTTTTAAGTTTTGAAAATAAAAATCTCGAGATATGATTTTCAAATGAGATCACGCAAAACTAGAAAATTTCTATTTTTCCTAGGATTATTCCTACTTACATTCCTAACTTTAGGATTGGAGTTGGTAAACTATTTTGAGGTTGGTTTATGAGTGGATTGAGGCTTAAATAAAAGAAAAATGAGTTCCTCAAATCATTTTAGGTCAGACAGTTTACAACTTTGCATATTGAACGTCTTTTCTACTTTCTACAAATGTTTGGCTATAAGTGATACTTTTCTACTCTAAATGACTTTTGCAACATTGATTAGTAAGGACATGAGGATTATTCCCCGATTGGAACAAGTTAGTATTATATTTTGATAGATTATACGAGTATGAAACTTGTAAATTGATACATGTTCTAAATAGAGATTTGGAGCCTCAATTCCTACATAATATGGCTTTGTGTTGCTGGTCTTTTACTAAAGCATGTGCTCATAGGACTCGAGAGAGTTAAAAAGGATATTCACAGAAAATATTTTGAACTACTCAGTAATCAAGAAGAGAATTTCGAGGACAAAATTCTTTAAAGGGGGAGAGAGTGTGAGAACCCTCACTTTAAAATGCAATTTTTCTAAGCTACATGCCTTATGCTAAGAATGAAACCACGGATTATAAGCCCTAGCATTGTATCCCCTATGTGTTATCGTATACTCTAAGAAATTTAAAACGTTTTTCTTGAGTTAGTTTTAACTATTTCACCACTTATAATATGCCCTTGCATAGCATTCTACATGTATTAAAACAATTTCTATGCATTACATTTCATATCCTTTCACTTCAACTAAAACAATTTTGTTGAGTTAGTTTCATTTTTCACCACTTACATTGTACCAAGTAGTTTTTACTTGTGGTAGGGACTTTGTGTGAGATATTAGTGGTGTTAAATAGGTATTGGTACATTTAGAAGGGTTGAAACATAATTAGTCAAAGGATTAATAGAAGTTGTGGACAAGAAGTGACCGTGTGGCAAAATCCTAGCCAAGCATTTTGTTGATTAAGGGTTAAGAGACAAATTTAAGTTGGACTTGGCCATTTTCTTCTCCTTATGGCTGAATTTCTGAATGCTTGTTATTTGAAATATGATTTTGTATAACTTGAACTTGTACTCGACCATGCTTGTAACTCGTGAGTACTGAGCGGCAGCATGTATCACACTCTATTTGGGTGGGAGGTGCCTCTCATACCGACTCAGTACGATGATCGATTTTAAGTCGATTGAAACATTGTCTCATCGACCACTCATACTTGTGGGGACGCCCAAAACCCAATGGCTAGCCATTCAATTCAAGCCAACAAGGGCTTGGTTGAGGAGTTTGGTGAACCTTGGGTTCATAAACTTGACTTGCTTGGATATACTCGAGTAATATCACATATTGTTTGACGTTCGGGCCTGGTAGGGGTGTAAGGTGGACGGAAATTGGTAAAAAATGGGGTTCTACGAACTTGTTACTTGCTCGGTTGACGGAGTGTCAACGCTTGGAAATTTTGGATCAAGATTATCGGTGAAACAGTGTGGAATTAGCTCCTGAGAGCTCCGGTATCCTTTATTGATTGTGTTTTGTTTTCTTTTGTGAATTTACATGAATATTATGGCTGCCCTTTGATTTATATGTTGTTAATATTAGCTGTACTTGCTTGCTTGCCTGCTTTTCTTGGCCTTACTGAGCATTAGCTCACCCCAAGTTGTTTTCCTTAACAGGTTTGGAAGTGAAAGTTGGGAAGTTCTAGACTAGTGGTTTTGGTTGAAGCTAGTGAATATTTTGTATGATATTGGAGACATTTGTAGTGTAAACTGTATTATATTTGGGTTTTAGATTGTAATTGTAAATAGTAGCCCTAGAAGAATTTGGATTGTATATTTGAAGTATTCCTTTAATCCTAAATCTATGGTTGATTTGTGGATTCCTTTTAAACTTGAATGAGTGTGTGAGTCCTGACAAGAGTTGAGCAGGCGCTTCGCTGATACCCTAGGGAGAGGTGAGGGCGTCACACAAATTAGTCGAGCCAAGGGATTTCGAGTCTTCCACTTCCGAGAGGACGATGACTGCACATGGGCACGGTTTGCTGTTTGCACGGTCAAATCCGGTAAATTTGTCCCAGTCGTGTGGGCAAGACCTCCTATGGCTCTCTCAAACTCAATACGGATGCAAGTGTTAGAAATGGTAGGGGCTCAAGGGGTGGCCTTGTTCATGATCATTAGGCGAAGCTAATTTTTGCCTTCTACAAGGAATTGGGGAGGTGGAGGTCTTTTTAGCGGAGGCTCTTTCCTTACGATATGGGCTCCAATTGTGCATTGTTAGGGCATTGGAGAAGTTAGAAGTAGAGGTTGACTCTGAAGTGTTGGTCTGTCTAATTGTGGCGACTTCTCTAGTTGGGTGGCCAATATGTAATGTGCTTAGGGATATTCGTCTGCTGTTGAAAGATCTCGGGTCTACTATCACTCATGTCTACCACAAAATGAACTCTTCAGTAGATAAGTTGGCAGGGTTTCAGACTACCAGCACGACCTACTCAACCCTATCTCAGCTTCCATCGATTGTTTAGCAAGCTATTCTGGTAGATGTACTAGAATGGCCGAGTTTATGCACTGTGCTAAAGGAGAAACAAAGTTTTTGATGAGAAGTTAAGCTTTCTTCACAAGATGTAAGGGAGTGTGTTCCTCAGTTATTCTTTCGCACGAGTTCTGGCAATTGCCATATCTATATTCATTGTAATTTTTTTTTTCAATTTGGTATTTATAAAATAAAAGGGGTGGCATCCCTCCCCCGTGTACGGGGTTTGCCCATAAAAAAAAATGAGTCAAAAGGCACAAATTATTATTGGACTTTAGTTATTATATCTTAAATATTCAAGATACACATGATAATAAAAAACCTCTTCAATTGAAGCACATTTTAAATGGTTGAAAATGAAGTCAAAAGCAAAGCAAAGATAAACAATTTCAAAATAATTCCAAACAATGAATAAGAAAAAACATAAGTTCTAAAATGATTTTTGTAAATTAGATTAGATTTATAAAACCATAATAGTTAATGCCTTCTTTCAAGAACATGTGCTTGTTTAGTTGCACAAAAAGTATTCCCAAACAATGAATAAGAGAAAACAAAAGTTTTTGAAAATCAGATTAGATTTGTGAAACCATAGTAGATACTGTGTTCTTTTAAAAACATCTGCTTGTTTAGTTACACAAGGATCATATCTATTTTCACAGTTAATCTGTAATAGTTTTGTTGTATTATCATGGTACCCACATAGGGAGCCCCTTTAAATGAAACAAAATCATACCATGAAAAGCAGTATAATAATATATATTAGAGCACCTAGTTATTTGCCAAATAAACTAACAACAATTAGATAAAAGCACTAAATGAAAGTGCCAATACTACATTACACATAAAGTGGTGACTAAAAAAATAAAACAAATAATAATATTCTCATATAACATTCTAAATTAATAATATTTGTGAAAAGAAATTTGAATAAACGGTGTATAAGCCACATGCAAATATGAAAGGAGAAATAGAAAATATGAAAATCCAACAGATATACCAACAATATAACGTCATGAATATCTCTCTGAATAGAGGGAAAAGAGTGAGAATTCTTTCTATTGAAAAAAATTAGTTTATAAATTAAGGAAAAAAAATAATTACATCATCTCCAAAGCAGGTAAAATCAATCACTTTCTAATAGTTGTCCTAGAGGTTGTCTTCAAATGTTACTCCAATATGCAAATCTTGCTTTCCAGACGGTATACAGATGGTATAATAGCACAAATACATTGCAAGACACAAAAGTTCTTTTATCTCTTTGGTATAAGAACTAGGAAGGTATAAATGAAATAAAAACAAGAACCAAACTTGTATATTTACTAAATATAAGGATCAATATAAGGAATAAAGTAATAGAAGAGATGTCACCCATATCACTTAAGTTCCAAACTCTCCAACTTTATCCTCGGTTTCATCTTTGTTTAGCTACAATACAAGAAATAGAAGGAGAAACGAAAGGATAAGTTAGCCTAGCAAGGAAAAGTTCAACCAAGCACAAATTATAAAAACAAATGACCCAAGGAAATATTCTACACACCAAGAAAGCGAAGACAAGTACAAATATGAGTTAGTCAATAATCAAAAGAGCAATAATTTAGACTCTGTTTGGATTAGTTGTTTTTTGAGAGGTTTTTAAAATATTTTATTGTAACTATATGTATGAAAAAATTTTGCTGTTGATTTTTTTATTGTGTTTTTGGTGCTGTTTTCGGGATCTTTTTAAAGCATTGTTTAAAAATTAACACTACCACCCCATCACCACTACTACCACCCCTTCCCTCCTCTTCTCTCTTTTCCTCTCTCTTCCTCCTTCCTCTCTTTCCTCCTTACTTTCCTCCCCTCTCCTTCTTTCCCCTTCCCCACCACACCCCGCTCCTCCCCTTCTCTTCAATCTAGCGTGACCAAATGGTCACGATTTGGCTATGACTAGATCATGGCCTCTGGTCACAACCAGAGGATCATGATTTGGCCGCAACCAAATCGCGGCCTCTGGTCGATCGAGGGTGAGGGGAGGGGTGTGGCAGGGAAGAGGAAGGGAGGAGGGGGAGAGCAAGCGAAGAATGAAAGAGAGTGAGAAAAAGGGGAGGAGGAAGAAAAAAGGGAGGAGAAAGAAAAGGATGGGAGTGGTAGGGGTGGTAGTGGTTCTAGTGGTGGGTGGTGGTAATAAATGTATGAACAAGATGGTGTAAAATTTAGTTTTTAATTTTTAAAATATATTTAGAGTTGGTTTTGATATATTACATGGATGTGATGTTTTTGAAATTATTTTTATTTGTATATTACTGTAACATTATATTTGAAAAACTGATTCAAAAAATAGGGAATCCAAATAGGGCCTTAGTTTAAGCAAACAAAATAGGAATAAAAGAACTATAGATAGTAAAAACAAGAGATAAAAGTCATCTCAACGAGAAGGCAAGTAGAAAAAGAATATACTTTTCATACAACTAAAAAGTCTCAATAGCTATTTTACCAAAAATCTCAAAAAATTATATTTTAAAAATAATTAAAATAGGCTATAACAGGACATTATAACATTGATGATCTTCAAAGTCAACTGAACATTAGAATACTAAGAAGAAGAAAAGATAAAAAGAAAGAAACAAAGGAAGTAGACACTTTCTTCAAGCTCGGGAAGTTAATTGAATATTGAAAAGTAAAATAAAAAGAAACAAATTTTAGTCCTAAAAATAGATATAAAGTAAAGGTGAAAATTATAGAGTTATCATTGATAGAACATGTTGTTGAATATAATTGAAATTTAAGCATGCATATAGTTAAAACTGCATAACCAGATTTAAAAATAACAAATAGTTCAAATAGGTAGAAGAAAAACATAATATAGTAAAGAAAGATATCATTGAATTACTGAGGGTGAAAGTGTCAAAGGATATGGCCAATTTGTTGATAGTGGTGGTGGAGCTTCAAACTCTCTTTACCAGGAGAGGTAGTGGTGGTAAAGATTATTAATGAGTTAGACCCAACTTTACCAGGAGAGGTAGTATCTCTTTTGCAGGAGTTCGAGAATCTATTCCCTGAGGAGATACCCAGTGGGTTGCCATCTGTCCGAGGGATCACCAGATTGACTTCATCCCTAAAACAATAATTCCCAATAGACCAGCCTATAAGAGTAACCTTGTGGAGATGAAGGAGATTCAACACCATGTTCATGAGTTGCTGACCAAAGGTTGGGCGACGGAGAGTTTGAACCTGTATGCAGCACTAGTTATTTTAGTGCCAAAGAAAATTAAGTCATGGAGAATGCATACCGACTGTCACGCAGTCAATGCTATAACGGTAAAGTATTATCACCCTATTCCTAAGTTAGACAATATGTTAGGTGAGTAGCATGGTGCAATAATGTTCACTAAGATAGACTTAAAGAGTGGCTATCATTAGATTAGGATTAAAGAAGGAGATGAGTGGAAGACCGCATTTAAGACTAAATATGGCCTATATGAGTGGTTAGTTATGCCTTTTAAATTAACTAATATACCTTGTACTTTTATGCATCTCATAAATCATGTACTTATATCATTCTTAAGAAAATTTGTTGTGGTCTACTTTGATGACATACTTATTTACAGCCGTAATCTAAAAGAACACTTAGAACATTTGAAATCTATTTTAGATGTATTTCGATGGGAGCAGCTATATGCTAATCTCAAGAAGCGCACATTTCTTACTGATAGATTTCTATTTCTTGATTTTATAGTTAGTGCATAGGGAATATAGGTGGATGAAAGCAAGATTCAAGTCATACAAGACTGGTTCACACCAACATCCGTGAACGAAGTTTGAATCTTCCATAGATTTGTGAGCTTATATAAACATTTCAGAAAGAATTTTAGAACTATAGCCACCCCATTGATTGCAGTTATCAAGAAAAATGAGAGATTTGCTTGGGGAGAAAATCAAGAACAGGCGTTTCAAACTCTTAAGCATAAACTCAAACACAAACCTATTTTAACTTTACATGATTTCAATAAAACTTTTGAAATTAAATGTGATGTCTCAGGTATTGGAGTTGGTGCTAGCTATATTGATGCAAGAAGGGAAACTGATCACCTATTTTAGTGAGAAGGTTGGCGGGGCATCGCTCAAGTATTCAACATATGATAAGGCGTAGGAGACGTGGCAGTATTATTTGGGTCTAAGGAGTTCGTGATTCACACGTACTATGAGTCTTTGAAGTACCAAAAGGCGCAACACAAGTTGAGCAAGAAACATGTTTGTTGGATTGCTTTCGTTGAGTCATTTCCATACATCAACAAATACAAGTCAGGCAAGACAAATGTTGTTGTTGATACACTATCACGCAGACATATCCTAATCACCACTTTTGATACTAAGATTTTAGAATTTGAATATATTAAGAACTTGTGTCAGAATGATACTGATTTTGAAAAGATTTATGAGTCTTGTAAGGTACCTCATAAAAGTAAGTTCTTCATTTATGAAAGATACCTTTATCATGTTGATAAATTATGTATTCTCATTTGTTCAATCTGTAAATTGATGTTAAGGAAATCGCATGGTGGGGGCCTAATGGGACATTTTGGGGTATCTAAAACATATTCTGTTTTGCAAGAACACTTCTACTAGCCACGCATGAAGCAGGACGTGGAGCGGTTTGACGACAAGTGTATCACATGCAGACAAGCCAAGTCTATGGTACGTCCGCATGGTCTTTACACTCCATTATCTGTACCCAAGAAACTATGGGTTGATCTATCTATGGATTTCATATTGAGGTTACCTAAGTCTAGAAGAGGCAATGATTCCATCTATGTTGCAGTGGATAGATTCTTTAAAATGGCGTATTTAATTGCTTGTCATAAGTCTGATAATGCATCTCATATAGTTGACTTGTTTCTTAAGAAGATAGTGAGATTGCATGGTATTCCTAGATTCATCATGTTGATAAAGATGTGAAATTCCTTAGTTATTTCTGAAAGACTTTGTGGTCTAAATTTGGAACTAAGCTATTGTTTTTTATAACTAGTCACCTACAAACTGATGGTCAAACAAAGGTAGTCAATAGAACACTCTCTACTTTGTTGTGCACTATATTGCGTAAAAATCTTAGGGCGTTAGAAGAGTGTTTACCTCATGTCGAATTTACATGTAATAGAACTATTTATTCTGCTTGTCAATATTCGCCATTTGAGATCGTATATGATTTTAATCTGCTAACGCTTTTGAATTTAGTACCTTTACATATTTCTGAGCAAGTAATTTAAATGGTAAGAAAAAGACAGAGAATGTTCGTCAGTTTCATGAGAAGGTGCAAGCCAACATCAAGAAGTAGACATTGCAGTACGCCACACAAGCCAATAAGGGGGTGCAAGCGCGGGGTATTTGAACCTAGTGATTGGATTTGTATTCACCTCAGAAAGGAGCAATTTTCAGTCCAGCTTCACAACAAGTTACTATCACGTGGGGATTGGACCTTTCCAAGTACTCGAGCACGTTAATGACAATGCCTATAAACTTGAATTATCAGGTAAGTACGGAGTTAGTGCCACATTCAATGTATCTGATTTGAATCCTTTTCTTGCAAGTGATGAGGTCGATTTAAGGGCAAATTCTTTTCAAGAGGAAGGGACTGATGTATTATCATTCAAGGCTGTCTGGATCGATCCAAGCACTCAAATCGGGTTCGTGAAAGTTTCAATAGGTCCCATGATGCGATCTTGGGCCAAGTGCCTCAATGAGTCACTACAAGCAATGGTTCGAGTTGTTCAAAACTCAATTGGAGTTTCTACTGTGGGCCATGAGGAAGATTCAATTTTTGTTAATTGTCTAGGTGTCATTAGTGATGACAAGCCTTGTTAGGCCGCATTTTCTGGCTTGAGTTTTATTAGTAAGTTGTTATTTGGATCATTTTATAGCTAAGAAGTGGACCAACTCATAAAATTTGGACCGTCTTTGTTAGTTAGGGTTTTGGACCGCGTGTTAAGGTCCAAAGTTGATGAGTCATTTGTTAAACCCATGTTTGGGTACATTTGTGTCAAAACATTAAAACATTGTTGTTGCATCGTTAATAATAAAATACAATATTTTGAGAGCATCATTCTTGAGAGATTTCTCTTTTTGGCTCTATGAGTTTCCATTGAACATATAAAATTGTCTAGTGTCCGTATTCGGCTTATCAAAAGAATTTTATCCTTGATTATGGAGCCTTCTAACAAATTCCTAGAGTTCACTAGTTCATTTGATTGTGGGTCAAGAAGGCTCGTAATCACGGGGATTAGAGGGGTTTGGAGTAGGAAATTCCATCCAATTCAAACCTATGAATATCACCATCAGTTCGGGGTTCGTCGTCACAATTCTCATCATCAATGGGATTCGTATTACAACCTCTAATTGAAACTTTGGCTTGTCAAACTCCATTGCCGCATTGAAATATGAGTAGTTAGGCCCACTTTCATCATTAGAATATCGGAAAGCTTCATCTAGAGTCACAGATTCATTCCATTCTTCAATATTAGGGCCAATAGGTTGCTCTCCACCTTCTTGATGTGTTGTGAACTCTTCACCTTCTGGTTCCTGATTTGCTTGCCACTGCTTATTCAAGTTATCAGTTTGCTAATTTGTTTGATGCACAGATGAACCAACAGTTGCAATAGATATCCTCATATTCTGGAAATTCTAGAGCCTCTATCAACAAATTAGGATCAGGTTCTTCGTCAAAGTTACAATGGTGCTCCTCTCTATTGACTTGGTCTAGTTCTCTATCAAAGTTACCATGCTACTCCTCTCTATTGACTTGTTTTGGTTCTCTATTAAAGTTACCTTACTGCTCCTCTCTGCCAATTTGGTTTGCTGCTTTGTCAAAAATGCCCTGCAGCTCTTCCCTGTTGATTGGGCCTAGTTCTTCTTTGAAGTTACCTTATTGCCCTTCTTTGCAAACTAGATTTGCTACTATATTTTGGTTAATTAAAGATGCCTCTTGCTGGCTATCAACTTCATCTATTGTGCTATTTTGCTGGAATGGCTTCTTTACAGATTTCCCGGATGTTCTCTTCACAGGTTGCACCATGATTTGTCTCTTTCTCACTAGAGTTTTATTAGGCTTTCTTCTATTCTTCTTAGTTGCTTCAAAGGGAATTTGGGTACCATCATTAGCTTATTCATCAACTGTGCGATCTAAGTAAATTTATTGCCCTCTTGTATCACAACAATCTGGTTCATTTATAGTTAGATCTATGGGAATTTGTGAAGAAGCACCACCGTTTCTAGTTATATTTGAATTGATTTCTGAAAAACATTTGTTATAAGGTAAGAAGTAATTTTGAATTAGAGTTTGCCATTTGGTGAGAGAATTTTGATAGGGGCTTCACCTGCCTCAACATAAATAGGCATATAGGGGAGCCCTTCATAGTAGGTAGTCAATAATTCTATATCCAGATCATCATTTATTTAGATAACACCTACATACAGGTCATAGTTTGGAATGGAATACCAAACTTTGTACATGCCACGTGTTTTTCAATTTTGGAGTACAAGTTCAACAGTTAATATGGTGATAATTCATCAGGGTTGCATTTGTGAAATACTCTCACTAAATCACTTACATACTTAATCTTGGGATGGTATGTAAACCACCTACCATAGTGCATATAGATATCCATTGTCCTAAAAACTGATGACATGGTCTCCAATCTAAATTATTTAATCAGCACTTTTAGAATTCAAATATAGATTAATAAACTATATTAAGCTACAACACACTACTAGATTTAACAATGATTAATTAGATTATACAGTGAAATCCAATATATTAGTCAAACCAAGACCAGGCACATATTACTTCGCCCCTAACATCAACCACATACTTCAAAAAAACCAAAATAGTTTTAAAAATTTACATTTTTAAACCCCATTTTGATCGATAAACCGTCTAAATATGGATTGCCTATTATAAAAAATCACATATTTAAGCCCTAATATAAAGTGGATCCAAGAATGGATAACGCAGCATACAAACCCTAAATATAAAATGGATCAAATATCGAAGATTGGGGCTTGATTCTTTCCTAGAAATGTCAAACAAGCTTTGCAATTAGATGCAACCACCAATTTGACCTTCCCTTCTTCGTGACTAGATGCAGCCAAGCTGTCTTCATAGTCGGATCCATAATATTTCAGCGATAATGCAAAACCTAATTTCAGAGTTCAATTTTCTAGGGTTTTTCTCTCCCTACGAATGATGAACAAGAGAGTTGCAGCTATTGACTCTCTCTACTACTTTGATATTATGAACATGGGTATTTTTGGTATTCCACATGGTGTTGGTAAGTCAATCGGTTTAGAAGGTCAATTCCACTTTGGTCATGAGGTTCAGGGTGTTTATATGGAGATTTCTAAATAATATAGGGTCATGTGTCTTTTCATGAAACCATAGGAGATTCCATGTATTCTACCCTTTCTTTTATCATGAGTTTATAAGGGCATTCATTGAAAGAACAATAGCACATCCTTAACCAAAACTAAAACAGAACCATTCAAAATGGTTAGCAGGTGGTTACCTTGGCATTAGATGATTCAATTAAGATTGACAAGGTCAAGGTAATTTATAATCTTTTGCTAGATCTATTTAATTTGTGTAAGTGAATTTATGTATAAAACTAATTGTAATAATATTGAACTCAAAAAAAAACAAAAAGGTTCTCAATCTCTCCCTACAAAAAGGTTCCCTATTTTTTAATGAAAAATAAAATTATGGGTTTATAAAAATGAAATTTTGATTTATTTTGAATGAAAATGAATTTTTTATTTTTAGAGAATAAAGAAAAATGTGGGCCTAAATGGGACTTAAAATGCGACGATTTTGACCAAAAAATAATAGTTTAAAAAGAGTTTTTAATGAAAAATAGGAGTAGCCACTTGCTATTGAGTTAAGATGTACTGAGTCACTTAAAATGAATTTTTAAAGAAAAAGTAGAGAAAATCCTTTTTAAACGACTCCAAGTCTGCGAAAATCAAGAGAAAAGGGGTCGGGAGTCACATTTGAAGAAAGGGAAGGCAAGGATAAAATCCAAAACATCATTTCAACCCAGCCAAGTCTAGTTGCGTGATTTAGTTAAAAAATTTCTTATTTTAACCTAAAAATTTATCACATTTGGATGTCTCTATATGAATGCAAAACCTAGACCTAATGTACGAGGGTCAACTTATCTCTTCTAATTTTAGTTGGTGCAAATCACATTAATTGTGACGCCCATAAGTGATTATTTGAAGAGGTCACGATTGTGCAAAATATGAGACTCGAAAGAAAGCAGAAGAAAAGAAAAGAAAATAATGATATACGAATATACATGACCAAAAGGAATGTATCATAACGGGTGCGGGGAACTAAATTTGTGACTAGATTTCCCTTTTTGTAGAGGAGATACGAGCGTGCTAAGGCTTAAGGGCCATACTCGTTCACATCCAATATTTAAAGGGTTAATTCTCTTAATTTGTGGTCAAGCAAATGATCTAACCTATCTCTATTCTTTCTTAAATGAAAATGCAAATCTAAATGCCATGTATACATAGGGGTAAGGGATATATACATAGGGGAAATATGGGATAAGGGATATATAAGGGAAATGCCATGCAAAATAAAAAAACCTAAAAAGTAGAAAAATATGCATGAAATGTTGTGATTTTACGCAAGCATGATCTAGCGTGTGGATAGTCCCTAAGGGTCTAGCGTTGGACTAGCCATGTCTATAAGTCCTCACTAGCATTGGACTAGTGTGAAATCGGAACAAAGGACCACAACTAGCGTTGGACTAGTGTGGTGACGTCATACATTTATTAGAACTAAACAAATCATATAAAGCTAATAAAAAAACAGGTAAACACATAAGTCACATAGAGCACATAGCACATAAGCATGATATCTAGATGCAAGACCCTAAGAAAGCGAGTAACATGTAAACACATAATCATGCAAAACACACAAAGCAAATAAAGACCTAACTATTACATTTGGGGCCCTAACTACAATCTAAAGGGGAAAGAAATAAAAATAAATAATAAAATAAATATCTAACTATTACATATTCTATCTAAATACATGTCTTGAACCCCCAAACTATTACAATTTGGTATTTAAATGCCCCTTAAATAATCAAACATTAAATTAAAATAAATATACGAAATCAAAACAATTAAAGTGACTAAATAAATACATGAAATAAAACATTCAAAAAGGCATACAATTACGCACATAAAGTCACATAAGGGCACATAGGATTAAGTAAGCTCAAAATAAAGAATAGAGTATACTTCCCTTGAATTGGTGACCTAATGAAGTGGAGTTTATCCCTTTCTACCCTCCAACACAAAGAAAATGATTAAGGTACCACTTTAATTAACAAATAATAATAAAAGATGAAAATAAACATGAAATTGAACAATTAAAGCATTTAAATGAAAGTAAACAATCCATATTCAAGAAATTAAAACAAGGCAGGACCCAATTGAAAGAATTAAAGAAGTTTGCGGGGTCAAATCATTATTATTATAAATATTAAGAGTTTAAATTAAAATAAAATAAAATTAAGGGCTTAAGATGAAGCCTACCAAAATCAAATGCTAAACTTCACAAAATGAATGAAAACCTATTTTCTATAATTAAACAACAAAATTACCCACAATTCCTAATTCTTTTACTAAAAAAAAAATCAAGACTATAAATCCATCAAAAAATCGTTAAACCTCACATTCTCTCCTAAAACTTATGAATAATTTGTCTAAAAATCACATTAAAGCATGCCAAAGAAAAATTAACATTAAAAAGGGCAGAAATGATTAACTTTCCAATTTTTTTTGTCATAGTCGCATTAGATAAAAACTAAGGGGTTAAATTGCAATTCTTGAAAACATTTCATGCAAGCCATCGTAGCTATCATCTTCTGCAACATTTCCTGATGCTTTGAAACTTCAGCTATCTCACACGACAGCAATCTCAACAAGGATCCAACCTCAAGTTCTCATTCAATGCCATAAACTTATCATCAAGACATCATACAAGGGGAAGGAAAATCTAGAACGGAAAGGCTTGCAAGTTCCAAGTTCATTCACAGGTTTCTGGGTTTGCTTTATCGAATTCACAGATCATGCAAACCAGTCTCCAAACTAATGAAAATCATACAACTTATGCCTTTTATTTTCTCAACCAAACAAACAGGAACAGGCAACAACAAAAGGCAGCAAACCCACAAAGCTTTGATGTGTTTCTGAGTTCATCCTCAGCAAGCATCGCACGAGTTAAGCAAGCAAAACAACCAACCATATCATGAACCCTTACCAAACTTTCTAATGATGTATCAAGATAAACTTCCGATGTTTTCTTGCCTAAAAATCAAGTTTAAACAGAACCCCAACTCTAGATTTACACACAAAAAATTCAGAGTAAAGAGAATATTGACAGCAAGTTCTTCCCGCAACTAAAGAAACTTTCTTCTTTCCGCAACTAAAAGAAAGCTTTTGCAACCTCTGAAGCTTTGAGTTTTCCGCAACCTCACATGGCAAGTACATTCCACACCATTGTAATATACAAAAGACAACAAAAATGAAAAACAACTCCAAAACTTTCCTGGCTTCTCCCCCCCTCCCCCACTGGTGAACGTACAGGTTCTTGCCAGCTTTGAACTGGCCAGGATTCCAGTTGAATGCATACAAAAAATGCATGAGATTCATCCTTTCGGTTCAAGATTTTCACTTGGGCACTTCTTCAAACAAAATTCATTAATTTGCGCAGTAGCAAAACCCAAAATTTACAGCAACCCAATCAACTTTCTCTCAAGCAGCAGAAAATACAGCCGCTCCACACGAATGCATAAACATCAGAAAAATGGAAAAATTTCTTGGTAAAAGAAGAAGGAGAAAAGCAAGCAGGTCAATAACTCTCATTTTCATCCATTCGCTACCAAAAATTAAAGGTAGGAAAGGAGAAAGAAAGCCTTACAGTGCTTTTTCCGGTGAAGGTTGACAGCAACGGTGGTGGCTAATTCCCGCAAGTGGCGGCAGTTCCGGCTATTCCTTCGTTCCTTGGTTTTCCTTTTGCTACTGGGTCCTCTTTCTCTTAGCTTTTCCTCTGCCCAAGCTCTTTCTCCTCCAAAGCTTTCTTTTCTTGTTTCTGGTTTCTTGTCTTCCTCAATTTTTCCTCTCGTCCTCTCTATCTCTCTCTGTATTCTTCCCAGAAACCCTCCTTTCTTGTTCCCTTTCTTTTCCTAGTTTTTCTTGCTTTTTCTTGTTCAGTTGTTTCTCTCCCAAAACCTCCTCCTCTCCACAGCTGAAACCTTTTTCTTCTCTCCCTTTTTGTTTTCTCTCTTTTCCAGATTTTCCCCAAGCCTTCTTCTTTCTCCCTCGCCAACTTTCTTACCCAACTCTTTTCTTTTCAGCCCTTGTTACCCCAACCTCCCCGAAGCTCTCACCAGCCTTTTTCTCCCTCCTGCTCTCTCGCAACCTTCAGCCGCCCCCCCACTCTTAATCTTCCCTCTCTCGGGTTTTTTTCTCTGGTTTTCTACCTCACTCCGCCTCTCTGTTTTTTTTTTCAAGGCTGCGTTTCCCAGCCTTTTATAGGTACAAATATCCCTCCAACCCTAGCATCTATTGATGCAGGCTTGCTGCCTTTTCTTGTGGCTATTTTGAGCCCTTAGATGGCTCTTGTTACACAAGAATCTGAGGTTTCTGGATTAAGGCCAGATGGCCTGCACTAGAGTAATCCAATGGAGCCAAAAAAAACTAAAAAAAAATGAGTGGGAAAGGGGCTGGAATGGAGGAGCAATCTGTACTGCTCCATTGCTGGTTTTTGTACCAGTTTTGAAGGAGAGCACGCGTGCGGTGAAGAGGTTTTTTTTTTTTAAACTGATTTTGATTTGATTTTTATCTTTTCTTCTGCTTTTCTTTCTAATTCTTTTCTTTCTAATTTTTTTTCGATTTTCTAAAAATGATTTTTCTCAAGAAATATAAAATGAAACAAAATAAATTAAAAATAAATAAAATATGAATAAAATAAAATGATGAAATTTTGGTGTCTACAATATTACAATCAAGTACATCATTTCTTAAAATAAGAAACCTATATGTAGCACTATGTTCAGTACATCCAATAAATATACAATCAGAAGTTTTAGAGCCTCATTTTCTTTTCTTAGATTTACGTAATAATATTTTAGCAAAATACCCCCTACTTTTAAATATTTTAAATTTGATTTATAATTTTTCAATAACTCATAAGGTGTTTTGTCAATCTTTTTTTGTGAAATTCTATTTTGTAGGTAACATGCAGATAATATAGTTTCTCCCCATAAATTATTAGGAGTATGAGAATTAACTAACATAGAATTCATTATTTCCTTTAGTGTCCTATTTTTTCTTTCATCTACTCCATTAGATTTTGGTGACTAAGGAGGTATTATTTCATGTATTATGCCTTCATATTTATAAAACTTATCTAAAACTAAATATTCACCTCCTCTATCTGATCTAATTCTCGTTATCTTCTTATTAAATTGATTCTCTACCTCAGACTTATAGGATAAAAGGCATTATGAGTATCATTTTTATTTATAAATAAATAAAGCTTTGTATATCTAGAATAATCATTTATAAAAGTAATATAATATCTTTTTTCTCCTCTAATCATAGTTTGTTTTAAGTCACCAAAGTCTATGTGAATTAAATTTAATAATTTAGTTTCTCTTTGAACAATTATACAACTTTTCTTTGTTATATTAGTTTCTACACATATTTCACATTTTTTCATATTATTATAAACACTAGAAAGTAATCCAAGTGCTTGCATTTTCTTTTTGTAGCTAACATTAACATGTCATAATCTAGCATGTCATAAAGAAATTGAATCAACAATATAAATAGAAGAAAATGTATTTTTATTGATCACATTTGAAATGTTAAGTACAAAGAGTCTCTAATTACAGTAGCCCTTACCCACAAATATATTATTTTGGTCAATACAATTTTGTCATATTCAAATAACACTTTCACCCCAACTTTTTCTAACAATGCTACAGAAATCAGATTTGCCCGAATATTCAGCACATGCAGTATATCATTGAGGGCCAAAATTTTTTCTGAAATGAGTTTCAAGAGAACTTTACCCTTACCCAGAACTTTAGCAGTTCGTAAGTCTCCAAGGTAGATCACCTCTTCATTATCTCCTTTCCTATTGGAGTACTACCCACACTTTCACATTGGCTGCAATATTGACTTGAGAGATAACTGCAACAATTATATCATCCCCTTCGACTAAATTAACCTTAGGAGGATTGGCATTTGCTTTTTCACCTTCCTTTTTGTGCCTGCATTAAGCAGTATGGTGTCCTGGTTTTCCACAAACATAGCAATTGCCTTTTTTTCTTCTTAAAGTTAGGATTATTGGGCATGTAATTCTGGGATCTATTGGCATATCTTTTATTGTTATTTTGTATCAAATTAGTTTTGAGAGCCATCTCTTTAGTTTTGACAGTTCTTAACTCTTTTCTATTGGAATCTTCAATCAGAATATGTTTCACGAATTCATTAATGATGTAATTTTTCTGCTTGTGCTTCAGGTTATTTTTGTAGTCAATCCACGATTCGGGCAACTTTTCAATCAACATGCCAGTAGCAAATTTTCAGGCAAATTTATGTCGTCATTTTTCAGATCCTCAAGTAGCATTTGGTACTCCGTGATTTGTACTTTCATTTCTTTATCTTTTGTCATCTGCTATTGGTTGTACTTTCTCCTGATTTGTAAAACATAAAAGACAAATAAATTTTACTTCTTGCTCATAGTAAAATTATCTTGGGTCGTGCAGGGGGTGCAAATCCGTCAGTTTGTACTGAAATGGCCGAACTCAACTTCCCTCTCATGCACTCGAGTCTACACTAGTTTCCAATCTAACACAGACCCAATAAAAGACTAAACATTATAAAGTGATGAGAAGTCCATTTAGTTTTCCTATGTGGAACAAGATCTTTTGAAATACTCCTTTATTTACAACACAAAGTCCTCCCTCTTGTTGGGTTGCGAAATTTATTTTACTTGGTGCTTCTTGGAATATCAATCATTTGCACGATTGGCTGTGAGGTCATTTGGTAAATGCTGTGCTATTAGTTACACCCAAACTTGGTCGGAAGGATGCTGCAATTTGGAACTTATCATCAAACGGTCATTTCTCAATTGCCACAGCATATGAACAGGTTAGACAGAAGAGACATTCTTCTATAGTTTCAAGAATTATTTGAAATTCGTTTTTGCATTTGAAAATATCATTCTGGCAGGGAGGATTTTTCATAATTTGTTACCCACGGATGACTTGATGCAGGTGAAGGACTTTTATATGGTTTCTCGTTGTGCATGTTGTAATGACTATGAATCTGTTTGGCATATGTTCTTTGACGTGAGGTTGTACAGCAAACTTGGAATAAATATGCAAGAATGGTTGGTCTATAGTCTCACTATTCCACATGTATTTCTTCGACACTAATGATCTGGTGTCTTTCTTCAGCATTCGAAAGTATTGATTATGTTAGGTGCATTATTCTGATTGTTATGCTATAGTATTTATGGTTCTTTCTTCAGCATTTGGAAGTATTGATCATGTCAGATGCATTATTCCGATTGTTGTCCTATGGTATTTATGGTGTGCGCGCAATGAAGTAAGATTTCAAGGCATGCAGTTCTCTACTTCAATGGTGTATTATAAAATTGACAGCTTGTTGGTGCTGCTGGGTAAATCATCTTTGATTAATCAAAGTCAGTTGCATGGTGATGAGAACTCGTTGTTGTCTACATGGTTTCGAAAGAGAGGATCAGGGATCTCAAAAGGAGGCTGCAAATGCCTATTGAAGAGCCGTCCAAGTCCTCGACTAAGCTCTTGGGCTGCTTCATGGATATCTCCTCTGGTGGATTGTTGCAAATTGAATATGGATCCAAGTGTGAGAAGAGGTATGGCTTCAAGAGGTGGTTTGGTGTGTGGATTTGCAGGTGAATTCTATTTTACTTTTTATAGGGAATTTGGTGACCTTGATGTTTTATTGGCAGAGGCGAGTGCATTGGCATTTGGTTTGGCTGAATGTCAAGCTAGAGGCTTAAGTCCTTTGTTAGTTGAGGTGGATTCAAAGGTTTTAGTGCAGTTAATTGCTTCATCAACAATATCTAGGTGGCTTCTGTGTTTATTTCTTAATCATAGTCGAGTAGTGCTTCATCAACTATCTGCTATGATCTATCATGTCTTTTGTGAAGCAAATCGAGTAGTTGATTTTCTTGCTTCTCTTGAGAAGTCTAGTAATCATATTTTTGAGTCTTTGACAAATTTACCACGGCAGTGTAGGGTTTTGATTAGTTTAGATAGTTATGGTTTCAAGTATGCTAGATCATTTAATGTAAAGGAATAATACTTCTCATTTACTGTTTTTATTCTTGTACTAGAGGTCAAGTCATATGTCATCCTCCATTATTTATTTTTTATATTAATAAAATAGAAGGCTGCATCCCTTCCCCGTATATGGAGTTTTTGCTAAAGAGAAGAAGAAGAATAAGAATCAATTACAAAGTGGTATGCTATTAGAAATTTAGGTTACATGGTAAAAAAGCATGATGGGGAAATGCTTATATCATGTATAAACAGCACTTTCACCAAGCAAAATTAGTTGCTTCATAAGGCACAGGAAAGAACTACTCCTACATTGTATGCACTGGAATGTTTTAGTTTTGGCTTTAATAAAATATTATGGTTTTTTTTCCAAAATTTTTACTTTTATTCCAAGCATGCAGAGAAGAGTACATGGAGAGGGCCAAAACCCCGAGGCTAGCGCGAAGGGACACTATTCCCGAACACGCTGGACCCGTACATTTGAGAATTCCCTACAATCTAGTGCAACCGCAGCCCTTACTTCCCCTAGGAGGTTGGCCAAGGATGTAGTGGTCCAGTCCTCCCCCAAGTTAGACCCTGTCAGCATATCGACCGGACTGTTCGCTTCCCTAAAGTTGTGATGAATAGAAGCAGATAAGGATTTAAGCATCTCCTGGATCTGTCGTACAAAATTACATAGTGGCCATTTTGAGGAACACCTTGAGGTAACCAGAGAGACCAGGGAGAGTGAGTCCACTTCCACCAGCAACCTCCCCCTAAACGCCATAGAGCACAACTGGAGGCCATGCAGTAGTGACAGGCTCTCCGTTGTAAGGACATCCGTCTCCCCGAACTCCTTGTGGAAAGCAAAAATGACCTTGCCCTCGTGATCACGGAGCAAGCCTCCCCCCGCTCCCTGGCCACGACTGACATTCGCATCCGTATTTAGCTTCACGAACTGCCATGGTGGCCGCTTCCACACAACAGCCACATATTGAACTTTTGAGCGGCACAGGGTAGCCAGAGCTCTCTATGGATCATCCGGGTCCCCTCTGAAATGGGCCGTCCTAAGCACCTTCGCTCGGCCTAGCTGTATCACCAAACTTTCCACCTTCCAAACAACACCTCAAGCATCAAAAGTCACCCATTCGAACCTTGCTTTATTACGGCCTGTCCATAAGGACCACATAATTAAGCAAGGAAGCATCACCCTAATATGATCCCGCCCCACACCTGACGACGAGTCAAACCATGCCAAGCACATATCCGAGACTGAGTAAGAGCTAGAGCATAGTATCCCAAATCTCCTTTTAAAATACTGCCACACCTCCGCAGCAATAGGCCCAACAAGGAAAAGGTACACCAATGACTCCCCCTGGGCCGAGCAGCACGAGCAACAAGAAGCTAGGCTAATCCCCCAATTCTGCAAAACCGAGTCCACTGGGACCAGACCCTATAGGGCCTTCCATACAAAAAAGAAAATTTTCAGAGGAACAATCGCATTCCAAATACGGCTATCCACTGCTGATAAGTTTCGTTTCTGATGAACCGCAGCCCACGCTGATTTGAGGGAGAAGTCGCCAGACGGCGAGTCCCCCCACACCATATAATCTTCTTGATCGGGGAACAACTGGATTTGTTGGACTTGCTGTACCACATGGGGGGGCAACCAACTTGCTAGCAACCCCAAGATCCATCCCTAATCGCCACAGAACTCAGCCAACAGCATATGTGGAGGATCCGTAAATGCCACTATCTTAGCAAAGGGCCGATCCGTTAACCAACGATCGAACCAAAAGTCACGAACCCCCTTCCCAAACACCATCTAATTTTGCTCTCAGCCACCTCATGAATCTTCTCCAATCGATGCCAGGATAATGGTGGTCGACTAACCTTAACCACCATGGGATGCTCCCCCTTTATGTACTTAGAGTGCATAAAATCTGTCCAGATGGAGTCCCTCATCCGTAATCTCCACCACAGCTTACAGACAAAGACCCTGCTCATATTGGTGAACAATCGGAAATCCAAACCCCCTTCGGTAACAGGGTAGCAGCACTTGTCCCAAGACCTCCACCGAATGCCCCTCTCCCCTCCGAATTTGTCCTAGGGGTGAAATCGAGCCGAGTCGAGCTCGAGTAGTAGCCTACTCGAGCTCGAACTCGACAACATCCACCAGGGATCGAGCTCGAGCAATGAAGATCGGGATTGACTCGAGACAAGCACGAGTAAGATCATACTCGACTCGATCGAGCTCGGATGCATATCGAGCTCGAGCTCGAGTCGAGTACTCGAACTTGACATGCATCCGATCGAGCTCAAGCACAGTACTGTGCTCGAGTACTCGAACTTGATGATCCTGTAATTTGTCAACCTGTTTGTTCGCCCCCTTTCATGAAAGAAACAACTCAATGCAAGTCCAAAAATAGGCCTCCTGAATCCCACCAGCAATCCTTCGAAAGCCATGCAATTATCATCAGCAGCAGCAGCATGCAATTATCGAAAGGCATGCAATTTCTGATCAAAGCAACAACAACAGCAATAGCAAATGCTTACTGTTGTTTCTGATCAAAGCAACAACAACAGCAAGCAGAACAAGAACAAACTCTCAGGCAGAATCAGAACAAGAACAGCAACAACAACAACATCAGCTTGCTCTAAGTCAAGACTCAAGAGCTGCCCTCCATTTCCTCAAAGGTCCAGTATAGCAATGGAGAGGGAATGGGATACGCAAATGGAATATATTGAATCGCAGGCTGCAGCCCCCAATTTTTTTGGTTAGGGTTTGGAGATTAAAAATTAATATTAGACTTATAAAATTTAACCTCATAATGCACATATTTACTACACAAATGCACAATAAGTACCTCAATTTGTCAAATGCAGCTGTTGAAATTGGTGGGCTGCTCACGCTGCTACTGCTACGGTGCGACCTACTGCTACGGAGAAGGAAGAAGGAAGAGTAGCTTCAAGCCTTCTTCAACTGCGGAAGTGTTTAAAACTTTAGCTGTCTCGACTGCCTTATGAGTTGTGACAGTTGAGATTTGAGGAGATGAGCCAAAGACTGAGATTGGGATTTGAGAGTGAAGGCTGAACTCTGAAGAGTGAACTGAAGACTGAAGAGGAACGAAGAAGGCGAATGAAGGACAGAGTTTGCAATGCATTTCATCGTTTTTAGTTTACAAGCCAAAATTACTTATTCACCCTTCAATATTATTACAACATAACTGGTTAAACCCGTAAATATTCTAACTAACAAACCTAAAAGAGTAAATTGATATATAAAATATACAAATAGGCCACCAAGCTCGAGCTACTCGACGAGCTAAAATTTCTTGCCATTAATTACTCAAACTCGACTCGTTTTACTGTAACAAGTAGTTCGAGATCTACTCGAGCTCGAATTTGCTCGAGCTCGATTCGAGTAGCTAACCAAGCTACTCGCGAGCTCGATTCAAGCTACTCGATTTCTCTGCACCCCTAGTTTGTCCCACAGAAAAGCATTACAGATCCTCTCCAATTTTTGAATCACAGCTTTGGGAGGGCACATTACCTGCAGCAAATACATCGGCATGGAGGATAGCACATGACGTAACAAGATCAACTTTCCTCCTGAGGAAAGCAGACGCGAGCACCAGTGAAATAGCCGATCCTGCATCTTAGCCACAAGGCCATCAAATAAGCAACAAGTAGCTCGTCCCCTTGAGAGTGATGTACCTAGGTAGGTGAACGGGAGGACCTGCTGTCGGAATTGGAGCTTCGACATTACCAAACGCGTCTGATCCTCCGAAGCCCTATTCGAGATGAACAACGAACTCTTGGCTACATTAACCCGTTGGCCGGAAGACACCTGATACCTACTAAATAAGTCGGAGAGTGCATCCAGACAGCCCTCAGAGCATCTGCCAAAAATCAGGATATCATCAGCAAACGCAAGATAAGGAACCCGACTACTGATGGAAGCATAAAATCTACTCTCTTCACGCTGAAATAGGTACTGCAACCCCCGACCTTAGAATTTTGCCACTAAAATAAATAAAACCGACGACAATGGATCCCCCTGGCGAACCCCCTGGAAAATTTAAGTAGCCTGCCGGGGAGCCATTCACCAGAATCGAGAACCAGCTGTTCGACAAAGATTGAAAATTAAATCAACGTTCCCCTCATCGAAATCAAACTGGCTGAGCATGAAAAGAAGGAAACTCCATTCAACCCTGTCGTAAGCCTTTTCCATATCCAACTTCAATATCAGATTCGGGTGTTTCAGCCTTCGATCTAGATCCATAACCAACTCCTGTGCCAACAAAATATTGTCCGCTATCCTCCTGCCCGGCACAAACCTCGTCTGCCAGACGGAGACCAACCTGGGGAGTAGTCAATTGATGCGGTTTGCCAAAATTTTGGATATCAGTTTCGAACTAAAGTTATTGAGGCTAATAGGTCTATACTCTTTCCACTGCGAAGCCCCCATTACTTTTGGGATAAGAACTATCGACGTGCTCGTAAACCCCCGAGGTTGTTGCCCACCTTCAAAAAATTCCCGTACCGCATTGAGCAGATCCTCACAAATTATCGACCAGCAGCTTTGATAAAAGCCTGCACTAAAGCCATCGAGTCCAGGTGCACTCTCTGATGACATAGAGAAAACAACATCCCTCAACTTCTCCATGGATGGCATAGAGTGTAACTCCAAGTTTTCTAACAGGTTCAATTTTGGGACAGGAAATTCCAATTGTGGGGCCACCCTCTCTTCTCGATTCGAGGAAAATAAGGTGCTAAAAAAATTCACAGCCGAGGCCTTTATACCCTCCATATCCTCAATCCAGTACTCCGCTGCATCCTTAATTCGGGTAATAAAATTCATACTCCGCCTTTGTTTAACCACCGAGTGAAAAAACTTGGTATTTGCGTCACCCGCCTGAATCCATTTAATTGCTGATTTCTGTCGCCAGTATTCACACTCAACAGCCAGGGCACGAGCGTGAGTCGCTCTAGCCTCCCCCCGTCTAGCCTTCGTTACCTCCTCCCGGTTAACGTCATATTCCATTTCGCGTTGACGGAGAATGTCCTCGGCCTCCCTAATTTTCTGGGATACGTTACCAAAGGAGTCCCAATTCCACTTGCGTAGCCTAGCTTTTGTATTACATGACTTGTAGAAAAAACCCCTCATGCCTGTGGCACCCCCCGAAATCTGCCAGGCCTCCCGGACGATTGCCAAGAACTCGGGGTGGGTCCTCCACACATTCAAAAATTGGAAAGAGGAGGCCGTAGCGATGACATCTCCACACCTAATCAACAACAGGGCACGATCTGAGTGACCACGCGACAGGTGAAAAACTTTAGAGCTCCCAAACAACTTATTCCATGCACCATTATGCAGAGCTCTATCCAAACGTTGCCACACCACACCATTAGTCCAAGTGAACTGCGTCCCCTCAAAGCCGACATCCGAGAGCCCACAATTAAAAACTGCTCATTAAACTCCTTCATATTTCGAGGGTTAGGCGGGGCACCTCTTGACCGCTCATTGACATTTGAAATAATATTAAAATCGCCGGCCACCATCCACGGGCCCTGGTACCTAGCGGAAACCACCTCCATGGCCTCCCATAACTGGCGCCTCCTCACCCTTGTGCATTTCGCGTAAACCGCCGAAAATTGGAAGGTGGAGCCGACCACCTAATCTCCATGTGCACCAATTGATCGCCAAATTTGTGGAAATGGATCACCAAGTCATCACACCAAAAGAGCCAAATTTTGCCGCCTAGCACTGCCTCGGCCTTCGTAAAACTCAAGAAACGGCGAATAGCATCGACCTGCCCTCCTTCCGTCATCGGCTCCAGTAGAACGAGCAAACGAATACGGTGCTGAGCACACAAGTGTTTGAGATATCTTTGAGAGTCCTTACGTGCGATTCCTCGCACGTTCCAAACCAGAAAACTAATCTGACTTTTCATTAGAAGAGCGAGAGGACTTAGCTTGAGATAATAATACCTGTAGTTTTTTGTTGTAGTTAACCGGGCGACCCGATTTCCGAAATAACCTGTTCAGTAGCTCAATATCCGTAGAGTCAATGATGCCCCTGGAAGGCACCTGATGGTCATATGAAATGGCCTTGAACCGATGCTCTAATAACCTATGAGGCTCCAGAAGGCTTTGAGAAGATGGGTCACCTACCACCGCCATGGAAGAGGAACGTGACCGGTGCAGGGGTTTAGCGCGTGAGAAGAACCAGACGAAGGCCCCAGAGAGCAGTTCCTGCCTCTTTTCGTTATTTCTAGCTAGCCCCCTGCCTCACTACTACAAAAATGACCTTTAGTCACACACTTAATATGACATTTTCCTAAAAGTGTCACAACAGAAAGTTAATGTAACATGCAGTAGGGAACGTCATTAAAGTGACAAAGAAAACGACAAGTACGACGTCATATCAATTTAACTTATCCAAATAGAAGTGAAAAGTAAAAAACAAAAGTAGGAAAGAGAATGGCGCTACACTTCAGCGCCATTTTTTTTTGGGAAAAATTCTAACTATGCCAATGAATGCAATGAACTTTACTCTTTGTTCATCCTAGTTCTCTCTCCTAAAACCTTCAATCAGGTTAACTATCTCTGTAAAAAACCAAAATCCTTCACCCCTCTCACAACCGAATCCCTTGTTTCTTTCTCTTTCTCCTACTTACAACAACATCTGAAGAAAGATTACTACCAGGTAACCTATACATTTTAGACAAAATTGATAGCTTTTTTTATTGCTTTATTTCTTCTCCGGGGACTGCGTGGGAAATGGGGCAGGAGTGAGGTGGGTGATGGAGGGGGTTTATTCCAAGTGGTGACTAAGTTTGTAGCGGTGACTAAGTCTAGTGGTGACTAAGTCAAGCTTATTCCGTCAATGCAGTTTCAAGTTTGTAGCAGCCATCATCTTCGATTCCATCTAGCGAGCACTGATCATTGATTCCCTTTCCACTTGGAGCAAATTGGAGTTGTTGGTAACCAAAATTATACATTAAGTTTCTGCTACTCTTAGGTTACCAAATCATTAAAGTTCGTGGCGATTATTTTCAATTGGATAGAACTTCTATTGCTGATTAGTTGGGTTTCTAGTATTTTGTCCAATTTCTCTATCTCAATTTGATATTGGCTACATTATTGGACAAATTTTGAATTCCCTAGATTGTTATTCTTTTATGCCTACCATCTGTTCGATAGTTTGTGTCTTACAATCTGGAATTGAATTTCTGCTGGCTTTCCATTTAATATCATTCTGTTTTGATACTTTTGGATTAGTTCTTATTACTCAAAAGTCTAGAACACCTGGATATTCCATTCCCGTCTTTGTGATTGGGTTGTCAAAATGTAGCATTAGTAATAGCAGCAGTAGTATTTATTTTCTATTGTTCTATCTTCTGTTAGTAGTGGCATGACTTTGTTGGTGTTTGAAGCAGAGAATAGCAGATATTGTGAGCATATTGAAATTTTAAAAGTCAAGAAGTGAAAATGCGATAGGCTTTATAGGCTGCAATACTAGAAGTGGAAATGTGATAGGTGTAGACAATGGAATTTTAATTAAATTCTAAAAATTACCATTGGTATATAAATCATTTTTATGGTTTATTTTCATCCAATCGGATATTGCCACATGTCATGTACACCTGGAAAGGTTGGTTATTAAATGGCCAATTATATTTGGCCACGTGTCAAGTTGAGGTGTTCCAAATCAATTCAAATTACAGAGATATCTCCATCAACCAAATCACATCATGTCACATGTCTATTAGATAAATATCTAAATATTTATTTCTTATTAAAGGGATAATATTTAGAGTTGTTTAATCCAAGTATATTTCTTATATACTGCAATAGCTTGGTCAGTCAAACGGCGCCACGTCACGTGTCCCCACGAGTTTGGCCAATCGATGAATTACTTATCTCTTTATTAATAAATATAAAATGAAGAGATAATATTTGACTGGCACAGTCCTAATATGACTGCACGTCTTGCAAGACAAGTAAAGTGGTACACAGGTCTTCAACCTCTACCTCTTGCTACAGCTATAAATAGGGGTCTCTCAACCAAATCAAGGATATATAGAGACACACACCAGGAGGCATCTTATACACTCAAGTGGTGAAGTTCTAAGCTACGAAGGTCTGGGTCTTCAAGTTCTTCAAGTCTTCCATATATCAAGGCTTGAGCCTCCAAATATTTTCAAGTCCTCCAAATCTTCCATATCAAGATTTGAAGGAATCAGTGGCGGATCCAAGAACAAGCTGCGAAACCCTTGGATTAGCATTCGAGGAGAAGAATCGAGGGAAACTCTCCACAAGTTCGAGAAAATCCCAGAGATTGTACTCACATATTTTTCTTAGATTTATATATCACATATTTGTCGTGTATATTTCTTGTTTCTGCAGACTTGAAATTTTATCGCGTACAAATTTTTGGCACGCCCGGTGGGACCATCTCTGCCTTCCATTTCTTCTCATCGAATATTCAACTACGTAAATCACCAATGGCACCAAAGAACAACAAGTCCGTGACTGCTCGTTCCAACACTGCTAATGTCAAATCTGTTCAGGAAACTGCACATGTTGCTACCAATACTCGCGCTATTGGTCCTGTGACAAGGAGTATGACGAGAACTTCCACCCAAAGTAGCATGGAAGCTCCATCGGCGCCAACTCCCGTCTTTGGTTCAACATCACCAATGAGTTATTCTTCCACGATGGGAATCCAAGACGTTCCTGCCTCGATTGAGAAGGCTCTTGCCATACTTGAATTTGGATCCGAATCCAAATTTTCTAAGTATGACGATGATTCATCAAGCACTGGATCAGGCTCTTCACATGAAACTCTTCATTCAAGATTTTCTATTGAAGATTCTACTGCTTCTTCTGCTGCAATGCCTGCTATGATGACAAATATTTTAAGTCTCGAAAAACAAGTTTCGAACATGTCCAAGATGATGGAGACCATGATGAAACACATCAAGGACCAAGATGCTCTTATTGCTCAACTGCTCACCCAGAAAGATCACGCTCCTGAAGGAAGTCATGCGAACCCTAAGGAGCACCAAGAGCGTGAAATTCCCTCATCTAAAGGAAAAGACAAGGTAAATGAAGTATATGAGACCGCCGATGGAACTATCCCCATGGAACAACTGAAGGAACTTGTTGAAGGCGTGATCAAAGATAAAAAGGATGGTGGTTCAAAGTCAAGCTTTACCTACTGCAAGCCTTACACTGCTAGAATTGACAATCTAGCAATGCCTGCTAGATATCAACCGCCTAAATTTCAACAGTTCGATGGGAAAGGTAGTCCAAAACAACATGTGGACCATTTTGTCGAAACCTGCAATAACGCTGGAACCTATGGTGACCTGCTAGTCAAACAGTTCGTCCGATCCTTGAAGGGCAACGCATTTGATTAGTACACTGATCCCACTCCGGGGTCCATCGACAGTTGGGAACAGCTGGAACAAGAATTCTTGAATCGCTTCTACAGCACTAGAAGGACCGTTAGTATGCTGGAGTTGACCAACACTCGTCAATGGAAGGATGAACCTATGGTCAACTACATCGATAGGTGGAGAAGTCTGAGTCTCAACTGCAAGGACAGACTGTCTGAACCCTCTACCATAGAAATGTGCATCCGAGGAATGCATTGGAGCCTAAGCTACATTCTACAGGGTATATGCCCAAACACATTTAAAAAATTAGCTACTCGTGCTCATGATATGGAGTTAAGCATCACGGCCAATGCAACTGATGGGCTTCCTATTCAAGCTCCGCGAGTGCAGCTGCCTCGTCAAAGCAATGAAAGGCAAGAAAATAAAAAAGAGGGCAAGCCTCCCTCAAGATTCAGTAATAAGGAATCCATGGCAATAAACACAACTCCCATGAATATTGCTACCAAGGTAAACCGAAAGGTCACCGAAAGGGTAGACTCCCCTCAAAATAGGTTGGAAAGAAGACCCACTTTGAAAGAGATGCAAGAAAAAGAATACACATTCCTTGAATCTGATTTACAAGGGATGTTTGATGATCTTTTCAAGGAGAAACTCCTTGAACTTCCTGAAATGAAGCGCCCAGAGGAAGCCAGTCGGGTCAATGATCCAAATTATTGCTGTTATCATCGCCTGATTGGTCACCCTCTCATAAAATGCTTCATTTTTAAGGACAAAATTATGGAATTAGCTCATCAAGGAAAAATCCTCCTCGAGGAGGATAAAGTATCGACAAACCAAACAACAATAATGTTTGGGTCTATGTGTTGTCCGATAAAAGTTTTATCCACATCAAGCAGTACTTTGTCTAAGGAGCTTGAAAAATCCTCAATTGAATACGTTATTGGAGATGACAACGAAAGATGGACTTTAGTCACTCGAAAAAGGACTTACAAGCCAAAAATAAAGAAGTACATCTTTTCGAAAAGTATTCGTTCGACAAAGCCTAAAGTGACAATGAAACAACAAAATGCAACAAAGAAATAAAAAGGGGTGGCCACAACGCCGATTCCTTCAGATTTTCATCTCCTTCAAGAGATTCGACAGCCCGTGACATTGAGAGAATTTATACCCAAGGGATATTTAAATGACGATACTGATAATTTCACTTCTTGTAATGTCGTCAAAGTTAAAAATCCTCAAATCACACAAATTGGCACTAAATTTGAGGAAAAACTCAAAATCGATGATAAACCACCAGTGGATTGTGCAACGACTATTATTTTTGATGATGACGATTTAACTGTTGAGTTCAAAACCCACAATCGACCTTTGTTTGTTAGTGCGTATGTCCGAGAACAGAAGATGAATCGGATACTCATTGATGGGGGATCTGCTGTCAATATTATGTCCGTACGTGCTATGAAAGAACTAGGAATATCAAGCGATGAACTCTCCCAGAACCGCCTCATGATCCAAGAATTTAATCAAGGGGGGCAAAGAGCAATTGGTCTCATAAGACTTGAATTGCTCATTGGTGAGTTGTCTTCAATTGCGTTATTCATATGATTGAAGCCAAAACCTCTTATAATATGCTCTTGGGACGACCCTGGATTCACAAGAATGAAATTATACCATCTATTCTGCATCAATGTTTCAAATATTATCGAGACGGTATAGTTAAGAAGGTTGTTGCCGATGATAAACCTTTCACTGAGGCCGAGGGTCACTTTGCCGACGCCAAATTTTACCTTCAGAAAGAAACAAAAAAAAAAGAATCAGTAAAGGAAGAAAGTCAAGATTTCAAAGTACCCATTTTGCAGTATATTCCAAGATCAAAGAGAGAAGAAGGTCAGTCTTCTTTTATCAGGAATGATACATTAAATGTTCCACTCACCAAAATAGAGTATGTTAAAAGTAAGAAAGCGAGCTTGCAAGGATTTGTTCGTCCAAAAAAAGAACCGACAGTAGAACATTACTCACTACCAACTAATCGGACTCAAGAAGATTTTGATCCAAACGCATATAGATTTCTTGTTAAGGCCGGTTATAACCCAAATGAGAAGCATGCATTGGGCAAACTCCCTCCTGAGATGACTGGCGAGAATACTCATGGATTAACACCTACGCAGAAAATGTTGAAAAAAAATGCTATAATGCTGAAAGTTCGTCGATGGGTCTTGGTTATCAACCGCTTTCTCTAGTGCGTATAATGATCAAAAGGGCAAGTTGTAACTACGTGAACGAGGAAATGGAGGTCACAAGCCGAAGGAGATCTGTGTTCGATAGGTTGGGAAATAAGTCAAAGCGTACTTCTGTGTTTGACAGACTTGGCCCGCAGCCGAAAAATTTGAAACCGCCCGTCTATGAAAGATTAGGCAGTAAAAAGCAAGAGTGCCAAGTTGTCAAGGAAGAAAGTCTTGCTCTAATAAAGAAGAACGGACCAAGAAAGCGAGTCTCCAATTTCTTCATGCACTATGGAGACTTATTCAATGTAAGAATTGAAACCATTTTTGAAGAATAGGGTCAAGAAAGTATGGTTTCCTGTCATCATATTACGATCAGTGATCCCGAAGAAGAAGAAGAAGATACGGATGACGCTCCCTCTGAACTTGAACAAGGGGTAAAAAATACAGTCGATGTGCTAAAGAAGATTAACCTTGGCACAAGTGACGATCCTCGCCCAATTTACATAAGGCCTTGTATGACTCCTGAAGAAGAGAAAGAGTATGTTGATTTGCTGCTCGAGTTCAGGGACGTCTTTGCTTGGAATTACTCAGAAATGCCTGGTTTGGATCCAAGGGTCGCCGTTCATAATTTGTCTGTCAAGCGAGGAACAAAACCTGTCAAGCAGACGCAAAGGCGCTTTCGGCCCGAATTGATTCCTCTGATAGAAAATGAGATAAATCGATTGATTGAAACCGGATTCATACGAGAAGTAAAATATCCAACATGGATTTCAAGCATCGTCCCTGTAAGGAAAAAGAATGGGCAAATTCGAGTTTGTGTTGACTTTCGAGACTTAAACGAGGCTTGCCCCAAAGATGATTTTCCTCTCCCCATCACAGAATTGACGGTAGATGCTACAACCGGGCATGAAGCACTATCTTTTCTCGATGGATCGTCTGGCTACAATCAAATACGCATGGCGCCCGAGGATGAGGAGCTAACTGCCTTCCGCACCCCCAAGGGAATTTATTGTTATAAAGTAATGCCGTTTGGCTTGAAAAATGCTGGAGCGACATATCAAAGGGCAATGCAAAGAATATTTGATGATATGCTCCATAGAAATGTGGAGTGCTACGTTGATGACCTTGTGGTGAAATCAAAGAAGCGAGAGGATCATATTCAAGACATTCGAAGAGTTTTTCAACACCTTCGGAGATACCAATTAAAGATGAATCCTTTGAAGTGCGCATTTGGAGTCACTTCTGGCAAGTTTCTTGGTTTCATCGTTCATCAACGGGGGATAGAAGTCGATCGATCTAAAATTGATGCCATTGTGAACATGCCTGAACCGCGAAATATTCATGAATTGAAGAGCCTTCAAGGGAAGTTGGCATATATCCGGAGGTTTATCTCTAATTTGGCCGGGCGATGCCAACCCTTTAGTAGACTGATGAAGAAAGGGGTACCCTTCGAGTGGGATGAATCGTGTAGGAATGCTTTTACAAGCATCAAGGCGTATCTCATGAATCCCCCAGTGCTGGCTGCGCCCATTCCAGGAAAACCATTGATTCTCTATATTTCCGCTCAAGAACGGTCGGTTGGGGCCTTACTTGCTCAAGAAAACGATGAAGGTAAGGAGAATGCACTGTATTACTTGAGCCGGATGATGACATCTAATGAGTTGAACTACTCGCCCATCGAGAAGTTGTGTTTGGCACTTATATTTGTCATTCAGAAGTTGAAACATTACTTTCAAACACACACTATTCGACTCATATCTAAGTCTAATCCCATTAAATACTTCATGGCAAAACCTGTACTGTCTGATCGACTCGCGAGATGGTACCTCCAGTTTCAACAGTTTGAAATTATTTACGTACCTGCGAAGGCTGTCAAAGGACAAATATTGGCAGACTTTTTAGCCGATCATCCCCTACCTGCCGAGTGGGAGTTGACTGATGAACTTCCCGATGAAGAAGTGTTTATGGTCGAATCTCCGTGGTCGATGTATTTCGATGGAGCCGCGCACCGTGACGGAGCCGGTGCAGGAATTATCTTTCATACTCCTGAAGCAGATATATTGCCATACTCTTTCACTTTAACACGCCGGTGTTCCAACAATGTGGCTGAATATCAGGCGTTGATTCTCGGTCTTGAAACGGCTGTAGACATGAAACAGTTGCATCTTAGAGTCTACGGTGATTCAAAATTGGTGGTAAATCAACTTCTTGGTGTTTATGATGTCAAGAAACCCGAATTGATCCCATATTATAAGTATGCAAGGCAACTCATGGGATATCTGGGCGATGTCACTATAGAACATATCCCTAGAAATTTCAACCAACAAGCTGACTCTTTGGCAAGGGTGGCGTCCATGATCACTCTGCCTTCTCATCGAAATCAGATTTCAATATGTCAAAGTTGGGTCATACCTCCGATGTTTGATGAAGATGATGATGGTGAGGAAGAAAATGCTTATCATATTTTTGTCCATGAGATCGAAAAGGAGGATTGGCGTCACCTCATCATTGATTACCTTAATCATGGGAAGTTACCAGAAGATCCTAAGAAAAGGGTTGATATACGTCGTCGAGCACCACGTTTCATTTACTACAAAAGGACGCTTTACCGAAGGTCATTCGATGGGGTGTTTCTACGATGTCTTGGAGAAGATGAGGCCATGCAAGCAATGGAGGAGGCTCACTCTGGGATATGTGGTGCTCACCAATCTGGCCCGAAATTACACTTTCGCATTAAAAGAATGGGATATTACTGGCCAACAATGGTGAAGGACTGTATCGATTTTGCTAGAAGATGTCAAGCTTGTCAATTCCATGGCAATTTCATCCGTCAACCTCCTGAACCATTGCATCCAACTGTAGCTTCTTGGCCGTTCGATGCTTGGGGTTTGGATATAGTTGGACCGCTTCCAAAATCTTCAGGAGGACACATTTTTATTTTGGCAGCGACGGATTATTTCTCAAAGTGGGCCGAAGCGGTTCCTCTAAGAGAGGTCAAAAAGGAGAATGTAGTAGATTTTATCCGCTCGCACATCATTTATCGGTATGGAGTCCCGCGGTATATCATCACCGATAATGGTAAGCCTTTTTGCAATGTAGCAATGAACAAACTTTGCGAAAAGTTTCATTTCAAACAATACAATTCGTCCATGTACTACGCTGCCGCAAACGGACTCGCTGAAGCATTCAACAAGACCTTATGTAATCTGTTGAAGAAAATCGTGGATAAATCGAAAAGGGATTGGCATCTTCGGATTGGAGAAGCGCTTTGGGCATACCGAACCACTTTTCGAACTCCCACACAAGCAACCCCATATGCGCTTGTTTACGGTGTTGAAGCTGTTCTTCCACTTAAGTGTCAAATACCTTCGCTAAGAATTGCAATTCAAGAAGGGCTCAGTGGAGAAGATAATGTTCGTCTTCGCCTTGAGGAATTAGAAGCACTCGACGAAAAGAGATTGGAAGCTCAGCAACGGATTGAGTGTTATCAGGCTCG
>NC_040042.1:27172481-27281560 GCF_003713205.1 Coffea eugenioides | reverse complement strand
TTTTTGCATCTGAAAATATCATTCTGGCAGGGAGGATTTTTCATAATTTGTTACCCACGGATGACTTGATGCAGGTGAAGGACTTTTATATGGTTTCTCGTTGTGCATGTTGTAATGACTATGAATCTGTTTGGCATATGTTCTTTGACGTGAGGTTGTACAGCAAACTTGGAATAAATATGCAAGAATGGTTCGTCTATAGTCTCACTATTTCACATGTATTTCTTCGACACTAATGATCTGGTGTCTTTCTTCAGCATTCGAAAGTATTGATTATGTTAGGTGCATTATTCTGATTGTTGTGCTATAGTATTTATGGTTCTTTCTTCAGCATTTGGAAGTATTGATCATGTCAGATGCATTATTCTGATTGTTGTCCTATGGTATTTATGGTGTGCGCGCAATGAAGTAAGATTTCAAGGCATGTAGTTCTCTACTTCAATGGTGTATTATAAAATTGACAGCTTGTTGGTGCTGCTGGGTAAATCATCTTTGATTAATCAAAGTCAGTTGCATGGTGATGAGAACTCGTTGTTGTCTACATGGTTTCGAAAGAGAGGATCAGGGATCTCAAAAGGAGGCTGCAAATGCCTATTGAAGAGTCGTCCAAGTCCTCGACTAAGCTCTTGGGCTGCTTCGTGGATATCTCCTCTGGTGGATTGTTGCAAATTGAATATGGATCCAAGTGTGAAAAGAGGTATGGCTTCAGGAGGTGGTTTGGTGTGTGGATTTGCAGGTGAATTCTATTTTGCTTTTTATAGGGAATTTGGTGACCTTGATGTTTTATTGGCAGAGGCGAGTGCATTGGCATTTGGTTTGGCTGAATGTCAAGCTAGAGGCTTAAGTCCTTTGTTAGTTGAGGTGGATTCAAAGGTTTTAGTGCAGTTAATTGCTTCATCAACAATATCTAGGTAGCTTCTGTGTTTATTTCTTAATCATAGTCGAGTAGTGCTTCATCAACTATCTGCTATGATCTATCATGTCTTTTGTGAAGCAAATCGAGTAGTTGATTTTCTTGCTTCTCTTGAGAAGTTTAGTAATCATATTTTTGAGTCTTTGACAAATTTACCACGGCAGTGTAGGGTTTTGATTAGTTTAGATAGTTATGGTTTCAAGTATGCTAGATCATTTAATGTAAAGGAATAATACTTCTCATTTACTGTTTTTATTCTTGTACTAGAGGTCAGGTCATATGTCATCCTCCATTATTTATTTTTTATATTAATAAAATAGAAGGCTGCATCCCTTCCCCGTATATGGAGTTTTTGCTAAAGAGAAGAAGAAGAAGAAGAATCAATTACAAAGTGGTATGCTATTAGAAATTTAGTTTACATGGTAAAAAAGCATGATGGGGAAATGCTTATATCATGTATAAACAACACTTTCACCGAGCAAAATTAGTTGCTTCATAAGGCACAGGAAAGAACTACTCCTACATTGTATGCACTGGAATATTTTAGTTTTGGCTTTAATAAAATATTATGGTTTTTTTTCCCAAATTTTTACTTTTATTCCAAGTATTCAGAGAAGAGAACATGGAGAGGGCCAAAACCACGAGGCTAGCGCGAAGGGACACTATTCCCGAACACGCTGGACCCGTACATTTAGAATTCCCTACAATCTAGTGCAACCGCAGCCCTTACTTCCCCTGGGAGGTTGGCCAAGGATGTAGTGGTCCAGTCCTCCCCCAAGTTAGACCCTGCCAGCATATCGATCGGACTGTTCGCTTCCCTAAAGTTGTGATGAATAGAAGCAGATAAGGATTTAAGCATCTCCTGGATCTGTCGTACAAAATTACACAGTGGTCATTTTGAGAAACACCTTGAGGTAACCAGAGAGACCAGGGAGAGTGAGTCCACTTCCACCAGCAACCTCCCCCTAAACGCCATAGAGCACAACTGGAGGCCATGCAGTAGTGACAGGCTCTCCGTTGTAAGGACATCCGTCTCCCCGAACTCCTTATGGAAAGCAAAAATGACCTTGCCCTCGTGATCACGGAGCAAGCCTCTCCCCGCTCCCTAGCCACGACTGACACTCGCATCCGTATTTAGCTTCACGAACTGGCATGGTGGCCGCTTCCATGCAACAGCCACATATTGAACTTTTGAGCGGCACAGGGTAGCCAGAGCTCTCTATGGATCATCCGGGTCCACTCTAAAGTGGGCCGTCCTAAGCACCTTCGCTCGGCCTAACTGTATCACCAAACTTTCCACCCTCCAAACAACACCTCGAGCATCAAAAGTCACCCCTTCGAACCTTGCTTTATTACGGCCTGTCCATAAGGACCACATAATTAAGCAAGGAAGCATCACCCTAATATGATCCCACCCCACACCTGACGACAAGTCAAACCATGCCAAGTACATATCCGAGACTGAGTAAGAGCTAGAGCATAGTATCCCAAATCTCCTTTTAAAATACTGCCACACCTCCGCAGCAATAGGCCCAACAAGGAAAAGGTACACCAATGACTCCCCCTGGGCCGAGCAGCACGAGCAACAAGAAGCTAGGCTAATCCCCCAATTCTGCAAAACCGAGTCCACTGGGACCAGACCCTATAGGGCCTTGCATACAAAAAAGAAAATTTTCAGAGGACAGTCGCATTCCAAATACGGCTATCCACTGCTGATAAGTTTCGTTTCTGATGAACCGCAGCCCACGCTGATTTGAGGGAGAAGTCGCCAGACGGCGAGTCCCCCCACACCATATAATCTTCTTGATCGGGGAACAACTGGATTTGTTGGACTTGCTGTACCACATGGGGGGGCAACCAACTTGCTAGCAACCCCAAGATCCATCCCTAATCGCCACAGAACTCAGCCAACAGCATATGTGGAGGATCCGTAAATGCCACTATCTTAGCAAAGGGCCGATCCGTTAACCAACGATCGAACCAAAAGTCACGAACCCCCTTCCCAAACACCATCTAATTTTGCTCTCAGCCACCTCATGAATCTTCTCCAATCGATGCCAGGATAATGGTGGTCGACTAACCTTAACCACCATGGGATGCTCCCCCTTTATGTACTTAGAGTGCATAAAATCTGTCCAGATGGAGTCCCTCATCCGTAATCTCCACCACAGCTTACAGACAAAGACCCTGCTCATATTGGTGAACAATCGGAAATCCAAACCCCCTTCGGTAACAGGGTAGCAGCACTTGTCCCAAGACCTCCACCGAATGCCCCTCTCCCCTCCGAATTTGTCCTAGGGGTGAAATCGAGCCGAGTCGAGCTCGAGTAGTAGCCTACTCGAGCTCGAACTCGACAACATCCACCAGGGATCGAGCTCGAGCAATGAAGATCGGGATTGACTCGAGACAAGCACGAGTAAGATCATACTCGACTCGATCGAGCTCGGATGCATATCGAGCTCGAGCTCGAGTCGAGTACTCGAACTTGACATGCATCCGATCGAGCTCAAGCACAGTACTGTGCTCGAGTACTCGAACTTGATGATCCTGTAATTTGTCAACCTGTTTGTTCGCCCCCTTTCATGAAAGAAACAACTCAATGCAAGTCCAAAAATAGGCCTCCTGAATCCCACCAGCAATCCTTCGAAAGCCATGCAATTATCATCAGCAGCAGCAGCATGCAATTATCGAAAGGCATGCAATTTCTGATCAAAGCAACAACAACAGCAATAGCAAATGCTTACTGTTGTTTCTGATCAAAGCAACAACAACAGCAAGCAGAACAAGAACAAACTCTCAGGCAGAATCAGAACAAGAACAGCAACAACAACAACATCAGCTTGCTCTAAGTCAAGACTCAAGAGCTGCCCTCCATTTCCTCAAAGGTCCAGTATAGCAATGGAGAGGGAATGGGATACGCAAATGGAATATATTGAATCGCAGGCTGCAGCCCCCAATTTTTTTGGTTAGGGTTTGGAGATTAAAAATTAATATTAGACTTATAAAATTTAACCTCATAATGCACATATTTACTACACAAATGCACAATAAGTACCTCAATTTGTCAAATGCAGCTGTTGAAATTGGTGGGCTGCTCACGCTGCTACTGCTACGGTGCGACCTACTGCTACGGAGAAGGAAGAAGGAAGAGTAGCTTCAAGCCTTCTTCAACTGCGGAAGTGTTTAAAACTTTAGCTGTCTCGACTGCCTTATGAGTTGTGACAGTTGAGATTTGAGGAGATGAGCCAAAGACTGAGATTGGGATTTGAGAGTGAAGGCTGAACTCTGAAGAGTGAACTGAAGACTGAAGAGGAACGAAGAAGGCGAATGAAGGACAGAGTTTGCAATGCATTTCATCGTTTTTAGTTTACAAGCCAAAATTACTTATTCACCCTTCAATATTATTACAACATAACTGGTTAAACCCGTAAATATTCTAACTAACAAACCTAAAAGAGTAAATTGATATATAAAATATACAAATAGGCCACCAAGCTCGAGCTACTCGACGAGCTAAAATTTCTTGCCATTAATTACTCAAACTCGACTCGTTTTACTGTAACAAGTAGTTCGAGATCTACTCGAGCTCGAATTTGCTCGAGCTCGATTCGAGTAGCTAACCAAGCTACTCGCGAGCTCGATTCAAGCTACTCGATTTCTCTGCACCCCTAGTTTGTCCCACAGAAAAGCATTACAGATCCTCTCCAATTTTTGAATCACAGCTTTGGGAGGGCACATTACCTGCAGCAAATACATCGGCATGGAGGATAGCACATGACGTAACAAGATCAACTTTCCTCCTGAGGAAAGCAGACGCGAGCACCAGTGAAATAGCCGATCCTGCATCTTAGCCACAAGGCCATCAAATAAGCAACAAGTAGCTCGTCCCCTTGAGAGTGATGTACCTAGGTAGGTGAACGGGAGGACCTGCTGTCGGAATTGGAGCTTCGACATTACCAAACGCGTCTGATCCTCCGAAGCCCTATTCGAGATGAACAACGAACTCTTGGCTACATTAACCCGTTGGCCGGAAGACACCTGATACCTACTAAATAAGTCGGAGAGTGCATCCAGACAGCCCTCAGAGCATCTGCCAAAAATCAGGATATCATCAGCAAACGCAAGATAAGGAACCCGACTACTGATGGAAGCATAAAATCTACTCTCTTCACGCTGAAATAGGTACTGCAACCCCCGACCTTAGAATTTTGCCACTAAAATAAATAAAACCGACGACAATGGATCCCCCTGGCGAACCCCCTGGAAAATTTAAGTAGCCTGCCGGGGAGCCATTCACCAGAATCGAGAACCAGCTGTTCGACAAAGATTGAAAATTAAATCAACGTTCCCCTCATCGAAATCAAACTGGCTGAGCATGAAAAGAAGGAAACTCCATTCAACCCTGTCGTAAGCCTTTTCCATATCCAACTTCAGTATCAGATTCGGGTGTTTCAGCCTTCGATCTAGATCCATAACCAACTCCTGTGCCAACAAAATATTGTCCGCTATCCTCCTGCCCGGCACAAACCCCGTCTGCCAAACGGAGACCAACCTGGGGAGTAGTCAATTGATGTGGTTTGCCAAAATTTTGGATATCAGTTTCGAACTAAAGTTATTGAGGCTAATAGGTCTATACTCTTTCCACTGCGAAGCCCCCATTACTTTTGGGATAAGAACTATCGACGTGCTCGTAAACCCCCGAGGTTGTTGCCCACCTTCAAAAAATTCCCGTACCGCATTGAGCAGATCCTCACAAATTATCGACCAGCAGCTTTGATAAAAGCTTGCACTAAAGCCATCGAGTCCAGGTGCACTCTCTGATGACATAGAGAAAACAACATCCCTCAACTTCTCCATGGATGGCATAGAGTGTAACTCCAAGTTTTCTAACAGGTTCAATTTTGGGACAGGAAATTCCAATTGTGGGGCCACCCTCCCTTCTCGATTCGAGGAAAATAAAGTGCTAAAAAAATTCACAGCCGAGGCCTTTATACCCTCCATATCCTCAATCCAGTACTCCGCTGCATCCTTAATTCGGGTAATAAAATTCATACTCCGCCTTTGTTTAACCACCGAGTGAAAAAACTTGGTGTTTGCGTTACCCGCCTGAATCCATTTAATTGCTTATTTCTGTCGCCAGTATTCACACTCAACAGCCAGGGCACGAGCGTGAGTCGCTCTAGCCTCCCCCCGTCTAGCCTTCGTTACCTCCTCCCGGTTAACGTCATATTCCATTTCGCGTTGACGGAGAATGTCCTCGGCCTCCCTAATTTTCTGGGATACGTTACCAAAGGAGTCCCAATTCCACTGGCGTAGCCTAGCTTTTATATTACACAACTTGTAGAAAAAACCCCTCATGCCTGTGGCACCCCCCGGAATCTGCCAAGCCTCCCGGACGATTGCCAAGAACTCGGGGTGGGTCCTCCACACATTCAAAAATCGGAAAGAGGAGGCCGTAGCGATGACATCTTCACACCTAATCAACAACAGGGCATGATCTGAGTGACCACGCAACAGGTGAAAAACTTTAGAGCTCCCAAACAACTTATTCCATGCACCATTATGCAGAGCTCTATCCAAACGTTGCCACACCACACCATTAGTCCAAGTGAACTGCGTCCCCTCAAAGCCGACATCCGAGAGCCCACAATTAAAAACTGCTCATTAAACTCCTTCATATTCCGAGGGTTAGGCGGGGCACCTCTTGACCGCTCATTGACATTTGAAATAATATTAAAATCGCCGGCCACCATCCACGGGCCCTGGTACCTAGCGGAAACCACCTCCATGGCCTCCCATAACTGGCGCCTCCTCACCCTTGTGCATTTCGCGTAAACCGCCAAAAATTGGAAGGTGGAGCCGACCACCTAATCTCCATGTGCACCAATTGATCGCCAAATTTGTGGAAATGGATCACCAAGTCATCACACCAAAAGAGCCAAATTTTACCGCCTAGCACTGCCTCGGCCTTCGTAAAACTCAAGAAACGGCGAATAGCATCGACCTGCCCTCCTTCCGTCATCGGCTCCAGTAGAACGAGCAAACGAATACGATGCTGAGCGCACAAGTGTTTGAGATATCTTTGAGAGTCCTTACGTGCGATTCCTCGCACGTTCCAAACCAGAAAACTAATCTGACTTTTCATTAGAAGAGCGAGAGGACTTAGCTTGAGATAATAATACCTGTAGTTTTTTGTTGTAGTTAACCGGGCGACCCGATTTCCGAAATAACCTGTTCAGTAGCTCAATATCCGTAGAGTCAATGATGCCCCTGGAAGGCACCTGATGGTCATATGAAATGGCCTTGAACCGATGCTCTAATAACCTATGAGGCTCCAGAAGGCTTTGAGAAGATGGGTCACCTACCACCGCCATGGAAGAGGAACGTGACCGGTGCAGGGGTTTAGCGCGTGAGAAGAACCAGACGAAGGCCCCAGAGAGCAGTTCCTGCCTCTTTTCGTTATTTCTAGCTAGCCCCCTGCCTCACTACTACAAAAATGACCTTTAGTCACACACTTAATATGACATTTTCCTAAAAGTGTCACAACAGAAAGTTAATGTAACATGCAGTAGGGAACGTCATTAAAGTGACAAAGAAAACGACAAGTACGACGTCATATCAATTTAACTTATCCAAATAGAAGTGAAAAGTAAAAAACAAAAGTAGGAAAGAGAATGGCGCTACACTTCAGCGCCATTTTTTTTTGGGAAAAATTCTAACTATGCCAATGAATGCAATGAACTTTACTCTTTGTTCATCCTAGTTCTCTCTCCTAAAACCTTCAATCAGGTTAACTATCTCTGTAAAAAACCAAAATCCTTCACCCCTCTCACAACCGAATCCCTTGTTTCTTTCTCTTTCTCCTACTTACAACAACATCTGAAGAAAGATTACTACCAGGTAACCTATACATTTTAGACAAAATTGATAGCTTTTTTTATTGCTTTATTTCTTCTCCGGGGACTGCGTGGGAAATGGGGCAGGAGTGAGGTGGGTGATGGAGGGGGTTTATTCCAAGTGGTGACTAAGTTTGTAGCGGTGACTAAGTCTAGTGGTGACTAAGTCAAGCTTATTCCGTCAATGCAGTTTCAAGTTTGTAGCAGCCATCATCTTCGATTCCATCTAGCGAGCACTGATCATTGATTCCCTTTCCACTTGGAGCAAATTGGAGTTGTTGGTAACCAAAATTATACATTAAGTTTCTGCTACTCTTAGGTTACCAAATCATTAAAGTTCGTGGCGATTATTTTCAATTGGATAGAACTTCTATTGCTGATTAGTTGGGTTTCTAGTATTTTGTCCAATTTCTCTATCTCAATTTGATATTGGCTACATTATTGGACAAATTTTGAATTCCCTAGATTGTTATTCTTTTATGCCTACCATCTGTTCGATAGTTTGTGTCTTACAATCTGGAATTGAATTTCTGCTGGCTTTCCATTTAATATCATTCTGTTTTGATACTTTTGGATTAGTTCTTATTACTCAAAAGTCTAGAACACCTGGATATTCCATTCCCGTCTTTGTGATTGGGTAGTCAAAATGTAGCATTAGTAATAGCAGCAGTAGTATTTATTTTCTATTGTTCTATCTTCTGCTAGTAGTGGCATGACTTTGTTGGTGTTTGAAGCAGAGAATAGCAGATATTGTGAGCATATTGAAATTTTAAAAGTCAAGAAGTGAAAATGCGATAGGCTTTATAGGCTGCAATACTAGAAGTGGAAATGTGATAGGCATAGACAATGGAATTTTAATTAAATTCTAAAAATTACCATTGGTATATAAATCATTTTTATGGTTTATTTTCATCCAATCAGATATTGCCACATGTCATGTACACCTGGAAAGGTTGGTTATTAACTGGCCAATTATATTTGGCCACGTGTCAAGTTGAGGTGTTCCAAAACAATTCAAATTGCAGGGATATCTCCACCAACCAAATCATATCATATCACATGCCTATTGGATAAATATCTAAGTATTTATTTCTTATTAAAGGGATAATATTTAGGGTTGTTTAATCCAAGTATATTTCTTATATACTACAATAGCTTGTCCAGTCAAATGACGCCACGTCACGTTTCCCCACGAGTTTGGCCAATCGCTAAATTACTTATCTCTTTATTAATAAATATAAAATGAAGAGATAATATTTGACTGGTACAGTCCTAATATGACTGCACATCTTGCAAGACAAGTAAAGTGGTACACAGATATTCAACCTCTACCTCTTGCTACAGCTATAAATAGGGGTCTCTCAAACCAAATCAAGGACACACACAGACACAGAGACACACCAGGAGGCATCTCATATACTCAAGTGGTGAAGTTCCAAGCTACGAAGGTCTGGGTCTTCAAACTCTTCAAGTTTTCCATATATCAAGGCTTGAGCCTCCAAATATTTTCAAGTCCTCCAAATCTTCCATATCAAGATTTGAAGGAATAGGTGGTTGACCCAAGAACAAGCTGTGAAACCCTTGGATTGGCGTTCGAGGAGAAGAATCGAAGGAAGCTCTCCATAAGTTCGAGAAACTTTCAGAGATTGTACCCATATATTTTTCTAAACTTATATATTGTATATTTGTCGTGTATTTCTTTCTTTTGTCGTTTTGCAGACTTGAAATTTTTATCGCGTACAAATTTTTGGCACGCCCGGTGAGACCATCTCTGCCTTTCATCTCTTCTCTTTGAATATTCAACTACATACATCATCAATTGCACCAAAGAACAACAAGTTCATGACTGTTCGTTCCAACGCTGCTAATGTTAAACCTGTTCAGGAAACTGCACATGTTGCCACCAATACTCGCGCTATTGGTCCTGTGACAAGGAGCATGACGAGAACTTCCACCCAAAGTAGCATGGAAGTTCCATCGGCGCCAACTCCCATCTTCGGTTCAACATCACCAATGAGCCATTCTTCCACGATGGGGATCCAAGACGTTCCTGCCTCGATTGAGAAGGCTCTTGCTATACTTGAATTTGGATCCGAATCCAAATTTTCTAAGCATGACGATGATTCATCAAGCACTGGATCAGCCTCTTCACATGAAACTCTTCATTCAAGATTTTCTATTGAAGACTCTGCTGCTTCTTCTGCTGCAATGCCTGCTATGATGACAAATATTTTAAATCTCGAAGAACAAGTTTCGAACATGTCCAAGATAATGGAGAACATGATTAAACACATCAAGGACCAAGATGCTCTTATTGTCCAACTGCTCACCCAGAAAGATCACGCTCCTGAAGGAAGCCATGCGAACCCTAAGGAGCACCAAGAGCGTGAAATTCCATCATCTAAAGGCAAGGACAAGGTGAAGGAAGTATATGTGACCGCCGAGGGAACTATCCCTATAGAACAGCTAAAGGAACTTGTTAAAGACGTGATCAAAGACAAAAATGAGGGTGGCTCAAAGTCAAGTTTTACCTACTCCAAGCCTTACACTGCTAGAATTGACAACCTAGTAATGCCTGCTGGATATCAACCGCCTAAATTTCAACAGTTCGATGGGAAAGGTAGTCCAAAACAACATGTGGCCCATTTTGTCGAAACCTGCAATAACGCTGGAACCTATGGTGACCTGCTAGTCAAACAGTTCGTCCGATCCTTGAAGGGCAACGCGTTTGATTAGTACACTGATCTCACTCCGGGGTCCATCGACAGTTGGGAATAGTTGGAACAAGAGTTCTTGAATCGCTTCTACAGCACTAGAAGAACCGTTAGTATGCTGGAGTTGACTAACACTCGTCAATGGAAGGATGAACCTGTGGTCAACTACATCGATAGATGGAGAAGTCTGAGTCTCAATTGCAAGGACAGACTGTCTGAACCCTCTGCCATAGAAATGTGCATCCGAGAAATGCATTGGAGCCTAAGCTACATTCTACAGGGTATACGCCCAAACACATTTGAAGAATTAGCTACTCGTACTCATGATATGGAATTAAGCATCACGGCCAATGCAACCGATGGGCTTCCTATTCAAGCTCCGCGAGTGCAGCCGTCTCATTAAAGCCATGAAAGACAAGAAAACAAAAAATGGGGCAAACTTCCTTCAAGACTCAGTAATAAGGAATCCATGGCAATAAATACAGCCCCTATGAAAATTGCTACCAAAGTGAGTCGAAAGGTCACTGAGAAGTTGGATTCATACCAAAATAGGTCAGTAAGAAGACCCACGTTAAAAGAGATGCAAGAAAAAGAATACCCATTTCTCGAATCTGATTTACAAGGGATGTTTGATGATTTTTTCAAGGAGAAACTTCTTGAACTTCCCGAAATGAAGCGCCCAGAGAAAGCCGGTCAAGTCAATGATCCAATATTGCTGTTATCATCGCTTGATTAGCCATCTTCTCACCAAATGCTTTGTTTTTAAAGACAAAATTATAAAATTGGCCCGTCAAGGAAAAATCCTTCTTGAGGAAGATAAAGCATCGGCAAACCAAACGACAATAATATTTGGATCTGTGTGTTGTCCGATAGAAGTTTTATCCACATCAAGTAGTGCTTTGTCTAAGAAGTTTGAAAAATTCTCAATTGAAGACGTTATTGAAGATGACAACGAAGGATTGACTTTAGTCACTCGAAAGAGGACTTACAAGTCAAAAATAAAGAAGTACATCTTTTCAAAAAGCATTCGTTCGACAAAGCGTAAAGTGACAATGAAACAACAAAATGTAACAAATAAACAAAAAGGAGTGGCCACAATGCCAATTCCTTCAGATTTTCAGCTCCTTCAAGAGTTTCGACAGCCCGTGACACTAAGAGAATTTATACCCAATGGGTATTTTAAGTGACGATGCTGATGATTCCACTTCTTGTAATGTCGTCAAAGTTGAAAATCCTCAATCACATAAATTGGCACTAAATTTGAGCAAAACTCAAAATCGATGTTTAAACCACCAGTGGATTGTGCAACAACTATTATTTTTTATGATGACGATTTAACTGTTGAGTTCAAAACCCACAATTGACCTTTGTTTGTTAGTGCGTATGTCCGAGAATAGAAGATGAATCGGATACTCATTGATGGGGGATCTGCTGTCAATATTATGTCCGTACGTGCTATGAAAGAACTAGAAATCTCAAGCGATGAACTCTCCCAGAGCCGCCTCATGATCCAAGGATTTAATCAAGGGGGGCAAAGAGCAATTGGTCTCATAAGGCTTGAATTGCTCATTGGTGGGCTGTCTTCAAGTGCGTTATTTCATATCATTGAAGCCAAAACCTCTTATAATATGCTCTTGGGACGACCCTGGATTCACGATAATGAAATTATACCATCTATTCTGCATCAATGTTTCAAATATTATCGAGACGGTATAGTTAAGAAGGTTGTTGCTGATGATAAACCTTTCATTGAGGCCGAGGCTCACTTTGCCGACGCCAAATTTTACCTTCAGAATGAACCAAAAAGAAAAGAATCAGTAAAGGAAGAAAGTCAAAATTTCAAAGTACCCATTTTGCAGTATATTCCAAGATCAAAGAGAGAAGAATGTCAGTCTTCTTTTATCAGGAATGATACATTAAATGTTCCGCTCACCAAAATAGAGCCTGTTAAAAATGAGAAAGCGAGTTTGCAAGGATTTGTTCGTCCCAAAGAAGAACCGGCAGTAGAACATTACTCACTACCAACTAATCGGACTCAAAAAGGTTTTGATCCAAACACATACAGACTTCTTGCTAAGGCCGGTTATAACCCAAATGAGAAGCATGCATTGAGCAAACTCCCTCCTGAGGTGACTGGTGAGAAGACTCATGGATTAACACCTACGCAGAAAATGTTGAAAGAAAAAGGCTATAATATTGAAAGTTCGTCGATGGGTCTTGGTTATCAACCGCCTTCTCCAGTGCGTATAATGATCAAAAGGGCAAGTTGTAACTACGTGGACGAGAAAATGGAGGTGACAAGCCGAAGGAGATCTGTGTTCGATAGGTTGGGAAATAAGTCAAAGCATACTTCTGTGTTTGACAGACTTGGCCCGCAGCCGAAAAATTTGAAACCGCCCGTCTATGAAAAATTAGGTAATAAAAAGCAAGAGTACCAAGTTGCCAAGGAAGAAAGCCTTACTCCAATAAAGAAGAACGGACCAAGAAAGCGAGTCTCCAATTTCTTCATGCACTATGAAGACTTATTCAATGTAAGAATCGAAACCATTTTTGAAGAGCAGGGTCAAGAAAGTATGGCTTCCTGTCATCATATTACGATCAATGATCCCGAAGAAGAAGAAGAAGACGCGGATGACGCTCCCCCTGAACTTGAACAAGGGGTAAAAAATACAGTCGATGCGCTAAAAGAGATTAATCTTGGCACAAGCGACGATCTTCGCCCAATTTACGTAAGCTCTTGTATGACTCCTGAAGAAGAGAAAGAGTATGTTGATTTGCTGCTCGAGTTCAGGGACGTCTTTGCTTGGGATTACTCAGAAATGCCTGGTTTGGATTCAAAGATCGCCGTTCATAATTTATCTGTCAAGCGAGGAACAAAACCTGTCAAGCAAGCTCAAAGGCGCTTTCGGCTCGAATTAATTCCTCTGATAGAAAATGAGATAAATAGATTGATTGAAACTGGGTTCATACGGGAAGTGAAATATCCAACATGGATTTCAAGTATCGTCCCTGTAAGGAAGAAGAATGGGCAAATTTGAATTTGTGTTGATTTTCGAGACTTAAATGAGGTTTGCCCTAAAGATGATTTTTCGCTCCCCATCACAGAATTGACGGTAGATGCTACAACCGGGCATGAAGCACTATCTTTTCTCGATGGATCATTTGGCTACAATCAAATACGCATGGCGCCCGAGGATGAGGAGCTCACTGCCTTCCGCACCCCTAAGGGAATTTATTGCTATAAAGTAATGTCATTTGGCTTGAAAAATGCTGGAGCGACATATCAAAGGGCAATGCAAAGAATATTTGATGATATGCTCCATAGAAATGTGGAGTGCTACGTTGATGACCTTGTTGTGAAATCAAAGAAGCGAGAGGATCATATTCAAGACCTTCGAAGAGTTTCCAACGCCTTCGGAGGTACCAACTGAAGATGAATCCTCTGAAGTACGCATTCGGAGTCACTTCTGGCAAGTTTTTTGGTTTCATCGTACATCAACGGGATAGAGGTCGATCGATCTAAAATTGATGCCATTGTGAACATGCCTGAACCGCGAAATATTCATGAACTAAAGAGCCTTCAAGAGAAGTTGGCATACATCCGGAAGTTTATCTCTAATTTGGCCGGACGATGCCAACCTTTCAGTCGACTGATGAAGAAAGGGGTGCCCTTCGAGTGGGATGAATCGTGTAGGAATGCTTTTACAAGCATCAAAACGTACCTCATGAATCCACCAGTGTTGGTTGTGCCCATCCCAGGAAAACCATTAATTCTCTATATTTTCGCTCAAGAACGGTCGGTTGGGGCCTTACTTGCTCAAGAAAATGATGAAGGTAAGGAGAATGCACTGTATTACTTGAGTCGGATGATGACATCTAATGAGTTGAATTACTCACCCATCGAAAAGTTGTGTTTGGCACTTATATTTGTCATTCAGAAGTTGAAACATTATTTTCAAGCACATACTATTCGACTCATTTCTAAGTCTAATCCCATTAAATATGTCATGGCAAAACTTATACTGTCTGACCGACTCGCGAGATGGTACCTCCAGTTTCAACAATTTAAAATTATTTATGTACCTGCGAAGGCTGTCAAAGGACAAATATTGGCAGACTTTTTAGCCGATCATCCCATACCTACTGAGTGGGAGTTGACTGATGAACTCCCCGATGAAAAAGTGTTTATGGTCGAATCTCCGTGGTCGATGTATTTCGATGGAGCTGGTGCGGGAGTTGTCTTTTATACTCCTGAAGCAGATATATTGTCATACTCTTTCACTTTAACACGCCGGTGTTCAAACAATGTGGCCGAATATCAGGCATTAATTCTCGATTTTGAAACGACTGTAGACATGAAGCAGTTGCATCTTAGAATCTATGGTGATTCAAAATTAGTGGTAAATCAACTTCTTGGTATTTATGATGTCAAGAAACCTGAATTGATCCCATATTATAAGTATGCAAGACAACTCATGGGATATTTAGATAATGTCACTATAGAACATATCCCTAGAAATTTCAACCAACAAGCTGACTCTTTGGCAAGGGTGGCATCCATGATCATTCTACCTTCTCATCGAAATCAAATTTCAATATGTCAAAATTGGGTCATACCTCCGATGTTTGATGAAGAATGTGATACCCCAACTTTTAGGATAATATTTTTGTTTAGTCTCAAAGAGGATATTACGGTTTCTTTATTTTATTTTTGTTTTAAAACATTGTTTTATTTTAAAGACTAGAAACCCTAAAGTCTAATCAAAACCCTAGTTCCACTTGTGACTGACCGTTTTCTCAAATTTCTCATATTTTAACCGAAACCCTAAATTCAATTTATGGAATTGTAAAATCCGTCACGTTTTCTTAAAAATGCCCTTTTAATTGAAAATTATGATTTTATAATAGCCCTACCACCCAATCACCCCACAATAAGTGCAAATGAACATGAAAGTAAAGGTTTTCACTTTTGATTTTCAAATTGGAGCGAGTTAGGGTTTTCATGTTTTTTCGTAGTGTGACTATTCGGTACGGAGTAAGGATCAAATTTGGTAGGTACGAGTGACTTTTGGATGAGGAAATATTATATGATTTGAAGTGATAATAATAAGTTAGTGATTAGAAGGTAAAAACCCTAGTATACGTGATTTAAGAAAAAACGGCTCGAACCGACGGGTATCGATCACTACCGATTGAACCCACCACTTGACCACCACTTTCTTACCATACAAGCTCATTAATATTTGAGCAAAATATCTCCTTATTTCCAGCTGGCTTTGACCGAAATTTAGGGCTAAAAAAATTGCAAGGAAAAGAAAAAAAATGAGTGGAATTGGTAAGGACACTTGTCGGCCACCTAAGGGCCTTGACCAAAACAACTTGTCTTGCCTTCTTATCACCATGGGCTACCTTTCTTTCTCATTTTTTTCTGCTGTTTGGCCGAGAGAGAGAGAGAGAGAGAGAAAAATCCAAGGGAGAGCTTCACCATTTCATCTTGAAATTGAATCATTCAAGTGAGGAAACAAAATTCTAAACCGATTAATTTGTGAGTTGTGACTTTGGGAAGCTAGGGGAACCAAAAATTTCAAGAGGAGGTGAAGTATTACTCTTGCAAGCTTCTTTTGTTAAGGTATAAGGTCTAACCATGGCTTTGGTCCTTTTATTTTTGCTTAAGTTGTTATATAACTCATATTTTGGTTAGATTAGTAGTTATCCAAGTTGTTGGGATGAATTTGAGGTGATGAATGTAAGTTAGGGTTTGATGATTTTCTGCATAAACTTGTTGTATGGATAATATATGTTGTATCTAAACTTATATAAGTGATTATGGTAGTGATTGAAGCAAGAAATGAAGAAAGTTTCCTTTGAAACCGTAAAATTCCAAATTTCTGGAAAATTTGACTTCAGTTCTGTCCGGTTTCAGTACACTATGTTAGAGGCCGAATTAGGCTTGGCATAAAACATAAAAGTTGTATATAATGATGTTTTATAGATTCTTACAAAATTTCAGCTCAATCGGAGCAACGTAACCTGTGAAAAGACCAAAATACCCTCGCTGCCCTAGGATGTTTCCAGTGATCCGTTTTAGACAGTTCATCTAGTTGACCGTGTCTATTCACTATGATCCGTGCTGATTTAGCCATTTGCCAAAACATGAAAGTTTTATTACTCTGTCTTAGCTTTTTAACGCTTCTAAGAACTCCTTAAACGGACTTTGGTAGCCTGAGATATGGCCATTTAAATGTAGTATGGTTAACTAGCCGGTTAGTTGGAAGTTGGTTCTGTGAATTGGGAATTTGACTGGGTTACACTGGAAATTGGACTAAGTAATCTTCATGAAAGTTGTAGGCCTTCGTCTTAGCTTCGAAATGGTATAAGTTTCACCCCAATCCGATAAGCGCAGCCTCGGATGTGTCCATTCCGTAAAAATATGTTAAATCTGTCTTTTGTTAAATTTCATTTCCGCACTTGTCGTTAGCTTGATTTTGTACTTGTATTACCTTGAGCCTATTGAACGGCTATTGAGATGATTTTGTGTATGACTTTGGGATTGGCTGAGGAAAATAATGAAGCCGTAAATGGCTGAAAAATTAGGTAAACACAAAGGGCATGCTGCCCAAATTTACGCTCAAGAACTAGAGAAATATACTTGCGACTTGAGTAAGGGTTAAGAGTGATTACCACTTGAACTATCTAGGATATTTGCATCTTCTTTTACTGAGATATATAAGTAAGGATTTGGCCGAACTTGTACCCTTGAGAAATACCACTATGACTACTAGAAATACGTTTTCCTTGTACTTTCAATTCAAATGGCATTTTCAAGTATAAATGTTACACAATTATATAGTTTGAAAAGCGAGCGAGTGTTTCACGAATATTCTCCAAGTGAATTTCCATTTCTTGATTCTTATTGAACGAAACGTCTAAGTTTCGAACCTTAGTCAATTTTTAAAGTTCTGAAACAAAGTTTTATCGCAGATTTGGACTCCGAACCCGGAGTATAACCCAGACGTGATTACTAGGGGCACTTCATTTTGGTGAATGCTTTCAAATACCGAATTGAACTTGATACTTGTATTTGATACGTGACCAATGTGATTACATGTTGTATACGTGAATTGTTAGGGCAAGAGTGTACTTTATCGCACTTGCCCTTACGTGACATATATTTGTTTATTGTTGCAATTGACTTGACATACTTGTTTATGATGTGCGCACTTCCTGAAATTCCAGAAACCCTGCGGCAAGTTACTTGAGTCGAGCCGGCAAGGGTTTGGTCGATTGGGTAACGAACCCTGGGTCTCTTGATTGTCGAGTGGAGTGATATCTGCTCGACTAATCGGTATACTCGAGTATTACCACCCGTGTTTATTGAGAATTTTGGGCACAGTAGGGGGTGTGAATTGTGAACGGAAAGTAGTGTAAGTGGTGCTCTACTGGATTGGTTCCTTTACTTGAAAGTTGACGGAGTGTCAACTATTACGTGATCAAGCTCCTGATGATGAAATGGGAAGTTGGCTCCTGAGAGCCATCCGTATCCTTATGCTTTGGAATGATTATTATTTATTGGATTATTGTTTCTTCTGAAAACTTTTATACTCACTTGTTTTGAGATTGCTGCTTGAAGTATTATTGCCCACTTTTATGAACTCTTCTTGCTCGTTATTTTGCTATATCGAAAACTTGTATTTATAAATAATGGTCAATTTGTTATTTGAAACCTCACTGGGCTTTTAGCTCATTCCACTCCATTTGTTTTCCTTTCAGGGGTACGAGCGAGGCGTGAGATATGAAAAGACTAGCATAGACTAGTTATTTTTGACTTTTGACTTGTACTCGTGCTATTACTCGAATAGAATATTTTGTATCTGGATTGTATACACTTTGAACCAGTTTGGGTATATTGAGGTTTTGTATCTTGATTGTGCATCAATGTAAATTATAAACTTGAATTGCGATGTTATTTATGGTCTATGGATGTATGCATGTGATACGAGTGAGTGAGTCTTGGCGAGAATTGGGCAAGCGGTCCGCTGAACCCTTTGGTACGCCTTAAGGGGGAGGTGGGGTCATCACAAAGAAGATGATGGTGAGGAAGAAAATACTTATCATATTTTTGTCCATGAGATCGAAAAGGAGGATTGGCGTCATCTCATCATGATTACCTTAATCATGGGAAGTTACCAGAAGATCCCAAGAAAAGGGTTGATATACGTCGTCGAGCGCCACGTTTCATTTACTACAAAGGGACGCTTTACCGAAGATCATTCGATGGGGTGTTTCTACGATGTCTTGGAGAAGATGAGGCCATGCAAGCAATGGAGGAGGCTCACTCTGGGATATGTGGTGCTCACCAATCTAGCCCGAAATTACACTTTCGCATTAAAAGAATGGGATACTACTGGCCAACGATGGTAAAGGAATTGTAGACACCAAATTTTTGGTGTAATTTCATTTTTAGTTTTTTTATTTGTCGTATTCATTTTTTAGTTTTAGTTTCTAGTTTTATTTTTTATTTTTAAGTTTTATCATAGAATTTCTTGGAAAAAGGGAAAGAGGAAAAGAAAAAGCATTCAAAAAAAATATGATTTAGTCATTTGTAATTTAAATTCAATGCTTTCTTGAAAGTGAAAAAAAAAGGAAAAAATGAAAAATGAAAGAAAAAGATTGAAAATGGCAATTTTGTTGTTTTAGTTTGTTTATTTTGATGTAAAATTGTTGTTTTTTTTTATTACTTAGTTTTTATTATCAATTTTGTTTTAATTAATTTAAAAAAAAAAAAGAGCAAAAATAGCCGCGGCATGCAAGCTGCATTTTTTTGCAGTTTGCAAAGGACGGCCACGGATGCTTTTTGGAAGGCTAGATTTTAAGGCAAAGCAGGCCTTTCATCCTCACCATTGGGGTGAGGGTTTAGGAACTTGGATTCCCATATAAATAGCAAGGGAAAGCAGCAGCCGCAGGGTTTTAGGAGGAGAGAGCTGACGGAAGGAAAAACCGAGAGCAAGGGAGAAAAATCTAGGCTGAGGTCAGAGAGAGAAAGAGAGAGAACAGAGGGCTGTGCAAAAGGTTGGAGCTTTGAGGGAGGGAAAAGCAAGAGAGAAAGAGAGGTATTAGAGAGCGGCGACTGAAATTTGGACAAAGGGCAAAAGAGTGAGAGAGTGGACGGGCTAAGAGGAGAGATAGCTAGGGTAGCCGAAAAGAGAGCTTCCGTGAGAGGAGGGCAGGAAGACTGAGAGTGGACGGCTGAGAGTTTGAGAGCTTCGTGAGAAAAAGGGACGGCTGAAAACCTGCAAGAGAGGGAGAGCAAAACAGAGGGGGACGGCTGCAGAAATCTGGAAAAAGAAAACGTGAGAGAAAGGAGAGTTTTGGGTTGACGGGCTGAGTGAAAAGGCTGCGGAAGAAGCAATGTGAAGAGAGCTTCAGGCCAAATCAAAAGAGAAAGAGAGGCTGCCGTGGAGAAGAAAGAAAGAGATCTGAAAAAGAGAAAAGAAAAGCTGCAATTTTTTTCCTCACGACAAGGGTACGAGTTCGAAGCCGCAACGGGACGATTGCAGCAGCTCGTTCACGACATTTCCTGTCCGGATTGTGATTCAAAAAGCTTGGGCAGGTACTCTCCTAGATTGGTGTCTTGGTCCCTTCCAGTTTTGTTCATTGTTGAGTCGTCGCTTTGAATTTCTTGTGTGTTATTGCTGTTTACTTTCTCTGTTTCCATTCATTCCCGGTTCCTCCATGCTAGTTCAACTTGCCGATCCTCTTGTTCGAAACCTGGGGTTGCATGGTCTTGCTTTGGTTAGGATAATTTGTAGATTTGGATTTAGGGTTATGTGATGTTTGATTGGGTCTGTGATATGATTAGCTTCTTGATTTAGATGACTCATGCGGAGCTTGTTAAAGATAAATCCAGAAATCTGGTTGTTGTTTCTGTGTTGCTCGCTGGGTACCTCGTTTGATTTTTAATTGTTTGGTGTTTGCAACTGGGTTGTGTTAATCAAAATGTTCAGTTTGTTAAAGGTTTTGAGTGATGGGTCTGCTGACTTTGGTTCGAAGCTTGACATGAATTTTCTGCTTCAAAATTGCAGAATGTTGTTCTTCGATGCTTGCATGGTCTTTTTCGTCCAATTTTTGTGCTTAAATGCTTGGTAATCTAGTTACTTCAGTCCAGATTTTTTGTTTATTTGAGCCGTTGGTTATGTTCGGATTGCATTCAAAAATTCACCAGAAAATTGAACCCAACATTCAGGAACCTAGTAGAAGCAATAAAAGATGTTTTTCTGTCTTTGTGAATCTGTCAAGGCAAAGTAGTGAAGCTTAGCATGAGAAAACTGCCGAGAACTTTGTTGCATTTTTTCCTCTTACTGATCTTTCCGTGGCTGCTCTCTGAGTTTGTACTTCAGCCGCATGCTTAATTGTGTTTTGAAGGGAGGAAATGGAAGGTTGGGTGTTGAGTTTGAATGTTTAAACATCTGAAATGCTTGAGCTGGAAAATGGATTTCAGATTGCTGTCACTCTGCATGAATGTCTGTCCAGAATTTCTGTAATGCATTAGCTCCTTTATTGTTCTTGCTTGTTTGGAGTTTAAAGCTAAGTAGCTTGTTGCTTAGTTGATGTTGGGTTGGAAAATATCTAGTCCAAGCTGTGTATTTACATCAAAAATCTGGTTTGCATGATGAAGTAAAAAAGTCTCGGCTGGGAAAAATTGCAGAAACTTGCGGCACTTCCTCTCTTTCCTTCTATTGCTGTTTTGCTGTTTACTTTCACCCTTGATGATCATCTCCCTTTCCTGATTCAGTCATGTAATGAAGTTGCATGATTAGTGGATGCTGGATAGGCAGGATCTTGGTGTTGGATAAATCTGTTTTGCATGATGAATTGGATAGAATTGCGGCTGGAAAATTGCCGCAAGCTTGGAAGCAAAAGTCAGCAGATTTCATTCTTTTTAGTTGCAGATTTTGAAGCCCTTTACGTATGCATGCATGAAAGCTTTCTGAAATATTACACTTTGACCCCCCGAGTCTCCTTTTGTTTCACTATGACCCAACCAATTGAATAATCTCCTCAATTTGGTCCTTGGTAGTTTTTAATTTTACAACTTCATTGCTTGTTTGCTTCAATTAACTACTATGCTTTGTTTAAATTGCACTTCATGCATGAATTTAAGAGCTTTATGATCATGTGAGCCCGTGTTCGCATGTTTTCTTTAATTTTTACAAATAAATTGGTACCTTGACCATTTCTTTTATTTTGGAGGATAAATAAGTGACTTCACCCCATTAGAGCTCCAACTCAAGGGAGGTATAACTTCTTTTATTTTTTTTGTCTCTCCTATGTGATCCAACGTGCTACGTGAAAATTGCATGTCTACTTGCTTCCCTTGTTTTTCTTTAATTCCTTTCATTTACTTCATTTCCTTTTGCTTTTTATTTTAGTTATTCTTTATGGGGTATGTGTACACCTCTTGGCTTGTAATAGATAGGGCTTGGAAAGCACTTGATGAAGACCTATTGAAGACGTGTGCCTAGCTAGCAAATGTAATAGGTCCATTAGTTTGATTGCTTGCTTTTGTGGCTATGTGTTAATTTGCTTTATTAGGCTTTTGCATCTAGTCGAGCATGCTAAGTGTTATGTGCTACTTGTTTACGAGTGTTTGGCATGTCTACTCGCTTTCCATAGCCATGAATGAATGTGGTGGATGAATGTACGTCACCACACTAGTCCAACGCTAGTTGTGGCTTCTTTTATCGTTTCCACTAGTCTAATGCTAGTAGGAATTCATAGGAAGGGCTAGTCCAACGCTAAACCCAATAGGATTTTCCCTTTGTTTTTCATTAATGCATTATTTGCCTGTTCACTACATATCATGCATTTTTCCTTAGTTTTATCATTTGGCATGCTCCTCGATTCCCCTTTCCCCTTCATTTTAGGCCTCTTGCATCCCATGCTAGTTATAGGGTCCATTTTGTTTGAGAGTCCCCTTCTGATAAGGGAAACGAGCGAGTGTGGCTACTCGATAGCCTTAGCACGCTAGTTTTGCTTTCTAATCAAAGGGAAAATCGAAGTCGAAAAGTTAGGAGTCATTCCCATACCCGACCTGATGCATTCCCTTAGGTTCATTCATTCTCATTTACCACTTACTCATTCTTTTCAATTCACATTTTCCTTTCCTTATTGTTCATTTTGATTTCTACTTCATAAAATTGCACTTAATTACACGTATATGCACTTATCACTATATTTCATACACTTGCACACAAACACTTGGATTTTTCATACAATTTCACACATGCACCTTTTCATACACTTGCACACAAACACTTGGATTTTTATACAATTTCACACGTGCACCATTTTATACACATGCACACTTGCACTTTAGCCATCATTTGCATTAATCGACCTCTATAAGGTTTTCCTTCATTGGCCGCCGCAACTCATGTGGTTGGGACCAAAACCTTACAAGAGACATTTTAGAATTTAGGTTTGCATTTTTTCTTTCTTTTTGCATTCATCTAGTCAAATCCAAAACATGCAATACATATTTTTGGTAGAAAAATTGGGAAAGGTGGGGCTAAATCACGCAACTAGCCTTGGCTAGGTCGAAGGGGTGCCTTGGATTTTTATCCTTGCCTTCCCCTTCGTCAAATGTGACTCCCGAACCTTTGTCGTTGGTTTACGTGGACTAGGAGTCGTTTTAAAAAGGGTTTTTTACTGCTTGTCTTTAAAAAATTCATTTTTGGGTGACTTGGTACACCCTAAATCTATACCAAGTGGCGACTCCGTTTTTATATTTGAAAACCCTTTTTAAATTTCATTTGGCCAAATCGTCGCATTCTAAAGTCCCATGGCCTTTTATTTTTCTTTTCACACGTTCACATATTCCACACTATTCACACACCACCACACACAACATCGAATCAAAAAGTGGGGCGCGACAGGAATGTATCGATTTTGCTAGAAGATGTCAAGCTTGTCAATTCCATGGCAATTTCATCCGCCAACCTCCTGAACCATTGCATCCAACTGTGGCTTCTTGGCCGTTCGATGCTTGGGGTTTGGATATAGTTGGATTGCTCCCAAAATCTTCTGGAGGGTACATTTTCATTTTGGCAGCAACAGATTATTTCTCAAAGTGGGCCGAAGCGGTTCCTCTAAGAGAGGTAAAAAGGAGAATGTAGTAGATTTCATTCGCTCGCACATCATTTATCGATATGGGGTTCCGCGTTATATCATCACCGATAATGGTAAGCCTTTTTGCAATGTAGCAATGAGCAAGTTTGCGAAAAGTTTCATTTCAAACAATACAATTCATCCATGTATTACGCTGCCGCAAATGGACTCGCTGAAACATTCAACAAGACCTTGTGTAATCTGTTGAAAAAATCGTGGATAAATCGAAAAGGGATTGGCATCTTCGAATTGGAGAAGCGCTTTGGGCATACAGAACTACTTTTCGAACTCCCACACAAGCAACCCCATACGCGCTTGTTTACGGTGTTGAAGTGTTCTTCCACTTGAGTGTCAAATACCTTCGCTAAGAATTACAATTCAAGAAGGGCTCAGTGAAGAAGATAATGTTCGTCTTCGCCTTGAGGAATTAAAAGCACTCGACGAAAAGAGATTGGAAGCTCAGCAACGGATTGAGTGCTATCAGGCTCGTCTTTCAAAAGCATTCAATAAGCATGTCCGGCCACGCTCATTCCAGATTGGAGAGTTAGTACTCGCTGTTCGGAGACCGACATCCTTACTCATGGCGGACAAAGAAAGTTTACTCCTAAGTGGGATGGTCCATATGTTGTTCGAAAGTGTATACAAATGGCTCATACAAGTTGGTTGTTGAGGATGGATTAAGGGTTGGCCCCATCAATGGCAAGTACCTAAAAGGGTACTACGCATAATCAGAACCGCGAGATGCTCTTGGCCCGCATGAGCTAAAACTGTGGATGGCAACCACCAATAGTGTAGTATATTGTTAAACTGCTAAAACACTCCACCAAGTCTAAAATGGTAAACAAATAGATACTCCTGCCCCGCATGAGGTTAAGATGTGAACGGTAGGAACTACGTGTGACTTGATTCCCTTGTTGGGATACGTAGGCAGTTTGGAGGGCAACTTCTAAGTTCAGTTACACCTTTCCAAATCAAATCCTTGTTCCTTGCAAAAAAAAAAAAAAGAGAATCTTCTCTTTCCAAAAAAATATAAAATAAATAAAATGCCCCATTTGAGTTCTTGTATCTTAAAAAAAAAATAAGAGATAAGGAACGGAAAGCATTTTATTATTCAAAAAAAAAGGGAAAATTCATTACATGAAAAAAAAATGGAACAAATTCAGGAAAAAAGATAGGGTGAAAAGTCTAAATGTCAAATTTGTAATCCACTACAGCTATTTTGCATGATTCAAGTACAGACTTCATGTCTTCAAGTTCCTTCACTGCGTCATCAGTCAAGATGCCGGTACCTTCAATAGAGGAGAGCTCATCATGTGCCCGGGCTACTTCAGTCCGGATCTCCTCAAAAGTTTCATGCTTTTGATCGATAGTTGAGCTGATTTCCAGGCCTTGTTTCTCCAAATGATAAGTTCTTGTTGCAACACTTTCTTCCTGTCTTCAATGGACTGCAACTTTTCTTCAAGATTTTGCAGATGACAAGTTAGATCTTCTTCCTTCGCCTTAACTCTCCCGAGTTGAACGGTCACTTTAGAAAGGAGTTCTACATGTATTTCTTTACTCATCTTTTCCCATGATGAAGATGCCAAAACATCATATGTCTCCGCCTTGACAAACAATTCTATCAAATAATCTTTTAAAAGGAGACCATTGGTAGGATCCATTCTTGTGATTTCTGCAATGATCTCTTCGGCACAATCTTTTAAAGAAGAGATCTGCTCAATAGGAGTGTCAAGAATCTGCCCGTGAAAATCCATCCACAAACTCTGCAAATATCTCTTTCGATGCGCTTGGATCAATTTTTGCTCATGAAATTCTGAAACCAGTGCTGGTTTAGGCCTCTTTCGGGTCTCGTGCGAACCAGTTAACTCCTTCTTACACATTACTGAGGTACCTCTACTAGGGGCAAATTGTTTTGGAGTACTGATAGCTACTTTGTCACTTTTGTTGTTTGAAATTATATCATCAGCTTCAAATTCGGGTGGTGAATTGTTACCAACACCTTCTTGATGGAACTCAAGAAACGGGGGTTGGAAAAAAAATTTACAAAAAAAAAAAAGAAAAATGGAGAGATGATTACCTTAAGTGGCGACACTCCAACTGACGGTGGTGTAAAGGAAACCTCCTCCATATCAGAGGATGTCCTCTTCTTTGATCGGTTCCAATGACGGTCTTGATTACTGCTACCGCTCGCCAATGAATGGGCTCCTTCTTGGATAGATACGATGCCCTGAACTTGAGTTCCTTCCTTTTCTATGGCCTCGATAGAGTCACGATCGTCCACCGTTTCAATTTCGACATCTTCTTCTGTGCGAGTCACCGATAAGGATTTTGAAACTTTGGGCGGCGTCTTCTTTGCTGGAATCACTGGTTGCGCCTCTTTGATGGCCTATCGAGAGTCCTTGGAAAACTTATTTTTTGCGGTAATATTTTTCGAGGGACTGCTAATAATTTTGTTCTTCCGCAAGGTGGATGAGGTAAGACCCGTTACAATCTCTATAGCTCCATTATGATGCACTGAGTCGTTGGCGGAGGTGACCTTACCCTTCTTCAGTGATTGCTGAGGGATCTTAACGGTGAGTTTAAAGGGAGCTGAAGAAACACTATTTGACCGAGTCGACCACTAGGCGTCATAGTCTTTTGTGATCAATGGATGCTTCCTGTGCGTGGGTATAGTCATCCGAGATCGCGTCTGCGTGCGAACTGAGGAGTCCCATAGTTGAATAGCCTCACCCAAAGTATAAGTATGAGTGATCTCTTTCAAGTTGTTGGGAATATCTTGACAGAAGCCGAATTGTCGGCTAAACCTGCAAGGATTATATTTTTCAATAATGAAAGTATTGTCCTTACGTAGAGTTAAATGGCAAGAGCGTTGACTAATGAAGTGGCTCGTAAGTCTTGATGATAAGGATCCATTGTCGATCAACACCTTTTCTTCATTCTCGGTCCAGCACAATTTGGGAAGTATCAAAAGATTCACTTCTTTGAAAATTTCCTCAGCTTCTGATCGACCATAAAATATTATCATTTTCTCACCACTAAATCTTGTCATGCACGCGTGGTGGCTATTCACTTGATTGTTTTCATAATATACATCGAAGTATTGGCCAATCCAAACATAGACGTAATGGATTGGAAAAGTTACCCCACATTCTCCAAGGTTAGGGGCGTGGACGATCTCTCTCAACCTATGATATATGCTCGCAAGAATGGGAATCGCAAGGCAAAATCTTTTCCCTGTGGCCATTAAGCATGCAACCTTGAAGACACTTGAGCGAATACGATCGACCTTTTTGCTTGGCAAAAGGTACTTGCAGATCCAACACGCTATGAATGCCACAATATAGGTTTCCTTTCTTAAAGACCCTGGGATATCCAGTGTGTCGAAAGGGACGTTAAAGTCCTTCATATCAGTAAGGTCGTATGGCTCTACGCTTCCAGAAGGGTTGTAAGTCATTTTCGGTTTAGATGTAGTCTTTCTTCTATTCGCCCTACTCGGAGGAGCTCTATACCTAGCCTCTCCTTTGAACCCAAAACAAATCCAGTCCTTCATCCATACCCATTGGTCATTCGTCCAGAGGTGGTAGTAAGCCGAAAAAAGATGCCTGCAGCTCTCAGGGAGAAGTGGCTTCCCTTCTTTGTCACGAGTAAGAATCTCCTGCGCCGAAGGAACAACCTCATCAAAGAACGAGCCATCGATCGAAAGGCCACCAAGTCGATAAAGGTCCCAAAGCGTGATGGACAACTCCCCAACGGGCGTATGGAGTGTGTTTGTCGAAGGGCACCAATATTTGAAGAAGGCTCGCAAGATATTCTCACAGCGGTCGTAGGAGTATCTCGACGCGTAAACAACTTCAAATATACCAACATGGGTGAGCACTTCTTTATACCTTCCGAGGATGTTCTCGACCCATTCCCAATAATGAGAAGTGAAGCACGTCTCGCCAAAGAAGGACGAAGGGATCTTCCATGTAGTTTTGTCAATATTGAATGCCACGAACGGAAGCGTGAATTTGGCTATTTCTGGATCTCCATTGTGAAGTGACGAGTTTATACGACCACCTCTTCTTCCCTCGATGTAGTGGAGAAGGTCGACGGAGCCACCACTTCCTTGGTCCACTTGCTAGTCCAATTCTCAAGATGAAAGCATCCTTCAAGGGATATAAAAGATTCAGCAAACGTGCCGATTACTAGTTTATGAACATGTCGTGACAAGCTCTTTGATTGAGGTCCTCCCCGTTCATCCGTCAATGAAATATGTGGCAATGGCATGGCGTAGTCCTTAATTTGCATGTTTGCTGGAATTTTGAAAAAAGAGAGTATTAGACGATGAAGGAAATTTCTTACAAAATTTTGGTAATTAAATTACCTAATCTGTGGTTTTCTTCTAATCCCCGAAATTGTTTCAAGCTCCTTTTCGGGCACGAGGTGGGCTATCTACAGGAGAACAAGTTAGTAAAGTTGAAATATTGACATGGACTGGGGCAAAAAAATAATAATAATTAAGGACGGAGTTCTAGCAGAAGAAAGGAAAAGGGTTTGCTCAAATATCATATTTGGTATTATCCTAATAGACGAGCGAAAAAGAGAGAGAGAGAGAGAGAGAGAGAGAGAGAGAGAGAAAGGGCTCAAGTATCATATTTGGTGTTATCCTAATAGATGAGCAAAAAAAAAAAAGGTACAAAAATTGAGATTAAATTTTCAGCCATGAGTAATAGCTCAAATATCATGCTTGGCATTATTTTAGTAGATAAATCAAATAGCCAAGTTGCCTTGTAATATGTTGGGGATACAAGTCAAAGGCACACGTTGAGTAAAGAAATAAATTCCAAGTGCTGATCATGTTCAAAGCATCTAACGATGGGACTTGTAAGAACCTTGACCGAGACCTCTTGTAACAACTAAATGTTGCAGGTGAGGCAAACAAAAAAAACCTGAAGTACCTAACAAACGAAGGAAAGTACTTGTTGTTGGAGTATAATCGGCGGATGATGGTTGTCCCTTGCAGCAGCGGCCGCGGGATGATATAGCTGAAGAAAAAAAAACTCGTTCAAAAGTTGTGGCCTAGACGTGGCTATTTATAGGAAAAAATTAGATGAGAATCCGAGCCAAGAAGAAAGTCCTCGTCCGTAAAAAAACTTTGGGAAGGAAGTCGATTCCTTGTTGGAAACGACAAGGAATTGCCGAAACGCAATTTACTGAGCCTAAACGGATTTACCAAGAGCCTCGTGGACTATGTCAGTAATTGCCGGCCAGGTAGCTTACTACGGTCAAGAATTCTAATTGGCTTGGGATTGGTCAATCATAGTTGATATAGGAAGAGTCTTGTGGGCCACGGGAGAGTCATATTGAAATTAGCCACCAAAACTTGTTTGATGATGCACGGTGGACTTGAAACTTTAACATGATATGTTTTCACCTTGGGATTGATAGCACTAAATGTTGCATGGATTGGTGGCTCCCGCATGGTCATCTTATGACCAATTCAAAAGCAATGAAATTGGAAAGCTTTAAGTCCATTCACGGACTTTTGTTGTAAGACTCCAATATGGAGTAATTCGGCCTCGGGATTTTCCTAATCATCATCAACATCGAATACTATTTGGAATTCAAATACTACTTGGAATCTGGCGGGCATGTTGTATGGCTTAATCAAGATCGGTGACTATGAACCCATATAAAGTGTGAAGTTCAAGTGAATTAATCAAAATCCATGGTTATATCGTGTGAATTAATCAAGACCCAGGCCTATTTTGACGCTTAAATTTCAGCCTTGCGGCATTCAAATCAAAATGGAAAAAAAATGAAGAATGTCGAAACTTGTCCGTTCAAGTTTTACTCTTCGCAAACAAGTTTCGAGGGGGCATTTATAGACAATGGAATTTTAATTAAATTCTAAAAATTACCATTGGTCTATAAATCATTTTTATGGTTTATTTTCATCCAATCGGATATTGCCACATGTGTCATGTACACCTGGAAAGGTTGGTTATTAACTGGCCAATTATATTTGACCACGTGTCAAGTTGAGGTGTTCCAAAACAATTCAAATTGCAGGGATATTCCCACCAACCAAATCATATCGTATCACATGCCTATTGGATAAATATCTAAGTATTTATTTCTTATTAAAGGGATAATATTTAAAGTTGTTTAATCCAAGTATATTTCTTATATACTGCAATAGCTTGTCCAGTCAAATGACGCCACGTCACGTGTCCCCACGAGTTTGGCCAATCGCTAAATTACTTATCTCTTTATTAATAAATATAAAATGAAGAGATAATATTTGACTGGTACAGTCCTAATATGACTGCACGTCTTGCAAGACAAGTAAAGTGGTACATAGATCTTCAACATCTATCTCTTGCTACAGTTATAAATAGTGATCTCTCAAATCAAATCAAGGACACACACAGACACAGAGACACACCAGGAGGCATCTCATACACTCAAGTGGTGAAGTTCCAAGCTACGAAGGTCTGGGTCTTCAAACTCTTCAAGTCTTCCATATATCAAGGCTTGAGCCTCCAAATATTTTCAAGTCCTCCAAATCTTCCATATCAAGATTTGAAGGAATCAGTGGTTGACCCAAGAACAAGCTGTGAAGCCCTTGGATTGGCGTTCAAGGAGAAGAATCGAAGGAAGCTCTCCATAAGTTCGAGAAACTTCCAGAGATTGTACCCACATATTTTTCAAAATTTATATATTGCATATTTGTCGTGTATTTCTTTTTCTTGTCGTTTTGCAAACTTGAAATTTTTATCGCGTACAATAGGCTTTACGTATATGCTGATGTATCGGCCATATTGACAGGCCTGGCAGGCATGGTTCAATACTGCGATAAGAAAATGAAAGGGTATAGAGTCTGGAGACAAGTGGAATAATAATGGTAGCAGTTCGATTCTCCAAAAGTGACTCAATACATGAATGAGAATCAAAATAAAGCATGACTAGGCATTAAGTTACTGCCCGAGGAAGTTCATTGAAAACTCTCAACCAAAGAAATGTTGGAATTGGATTGAATCTAATCCCATCGGGCTAGTGTATAATTAAGAGACAGAAACTTAATTAGAGGGATAATGCCATAAAAGGATATCAAAATTTATGAGCTCCAATGAATGATTAGATTAATAAAGCCACCTAATGTAGCCTTTGGCTTTAAGTTTCAAGAAGGGGAAAAAAAGTTTTCAAGCTCGATTGAGAAGTAATCCAATCACTTTTTAAATTCTTTAGTGTGTGTGTGTGTGTGTGTATCTTGTACAAATACAGTTTAACAAGCATCTGATGCTCAAGTTGTGGGTTTTTGTGATGAAATGATAGTATGGTTTATCATACTAATTCAGAAATTAAAGATTACCATAAAAATTAGGCATTTAGGGACTAGAAATGTAGCATGTAATTTTATTCAAAAATGCCAATATCCTTAGCTTAATAGAATCATCACCATTCAGCAAATTTTGACAGATTCTTTACTTAGTTCTTTTCTATTTTGCTTAGGTACTTTTATTAGTCTCAAAAGTTGTACTTTTCTGTCACGGAATGTTTATTTCTGATTAAGGCAAATAAAAGAAAATGTTGCTTTTATGACAAAGACTGGAGCTTAATCCATCTAAAGCCTCTTAACGTGATTTTGTGACTAACCATTGGAGCACGAACAGGTCACTTGCTGGCAAAGTGCTAATAAGCAGAGAGTATTAATGATTGATTTTGGCTTTGGTACTTGTTGTGGCTTTCATTTTGGGTTGGTTCTTGTGGTACTGTGTATTGAATATCTGTTCAGGACTTGCTCTCTTATATGTGGTTATATGTTTTATAAAATTTGTTTTCAAGGTTGGGGATAAAGTTACAATAAGAAACATGGTTGATTCGAACAAAATTTGTGCTGTTGGAGTGGTTAGAAATTTGGATCCAATTGCTGAAGTTGGTGACACACCTTTGGGATCACATTGGTGTGAAATACATGTGAATGTGCCTGTGGAGAATGATGAAGAGCTAATGAGGCCATACCATCATTTTCGCAAGATTGGAGATGCAATTGGAAAAGCTATTGCTTGGCCAATAAATCTGGTAATCTTTTTATCTTATCTTTATCATTTGTTTAACTTAGTTTTTATTTATTTTCTAACATTAAAACTGTAAAAGAAGAGCTGTAGATGTAATTGTAACTCCTATTTCTTGGTTTATGACACTTGTAGGTGAATCTTGAAGAAAACTAAAGGATCCTTGGGTCAAATGGCTATTTTTTGAAGACATTGTCAATGCGTTTTTTGTTGAGTTTTTGTTGAACTATTGCTTCTTTGATATGTATTGGCAATGCTACTGCAAATACTCATAATTGTTGAAAAATCTCTGAATTGGCATGTAATTTGTTGGCATAGCAGCTATGTAAGTTGCTTGGATGATGTACTTTTGCACCAGTTTGGCTGATTGTATTGCACTAATTACTATGAAAATGTAGATCACCTTGGTTTTCCTTTATAAGGTGGTACTAATAACTTTATTATTCCAAAAATTAGAATCTATATTGTGTAGGCAGGATGAAATGTGATTCTGCTTTTGGGTATAAAAATCCGAATGGTATACAGGGCTAATGCAATATGATGTATTGACACTTAAAAGTGTCACCACTTCGATTTTTGCGGTCATAATATTCACAAAAATTCATGTTAACAAGTGTCAGAACAATCTAATCTAGTTACACAATAAAAGTGTCATAATATTTCATTCTACTTATACTGCAAATGTGTCATAATATCTTATTATACTTACATAATAGAAGCGTCAAGATAGATCCAATATATGACAGGCATCGAGTATCACTTTAGACTCATATAACCTTAGCTGTTCTCTAGCATTTCTTGTCATCTAGAAGTGTTATTAAAACGATAATTAATGACATTTATAAATGCCAACAGAACCACAAATTAGGACTCGTGATAACTGTCATAAAACTTATAGTGATGCTAGAATGGACGACGTTTCTAACAGAGCGTCATTATAGATCAAACGTCATTACATCGAACTATAATGACGCTTTTAAATGTCATAAAACGACATTTTTGTAGTAGTGCCTCCTCCTCCATTTCGCCCAAGACCACAAATGGATTAGAGATGAGCAGGGCCTCTGTGTACTGCTCCCCCACGTCCCCCAACGGGGAACCTGCCTGGTCCAAGTTGTCCGAGGCCATGGCATTGGCCGGGACTGTCCCTACCGCCCCTGCCTCTGGTTGCAGCTTCAAGGAGGGGACGCACACCTCCAGCTCTGGCAGGTCTGCACTCCCACCCGTCGGGCAGTTGCCAGGGTGCCCAACCTCCACATGTTGTTAAGTAACTTTTAAGCAAATATATTCGCAGAACTTCACATGTTTTTCTAGTGAACACAGTTGTTGTTGTTATTATTATTTGCTTTGTTTTTGCAGTTAGTAGGCAAAGAGCAGGTCATCTATTCCCCTGCTCTAATATTGGTTTGTAGTCTCATTTTGTTCATTTAAGATTTAGCAGAAGTATATTAGGTTATGAATTGCATCTGGTATGTTGAATTTGATGTCCAATACTGACATTTGGCAGAGAATTAAAGATATTAGTTTCTAATTTCCTGCTCAAGTGAAGATTGCTTTAATAGAATTTTGTGACTGCTTTTGCTGTCAGTATCACTCAGTTATCATCTATTTATGCGCATTTAAATATCATGACAAAGTTAGAGTCATCAAAAGTGCTTAAAGAATTAGTAAGTTGTGGACCAGGGTGAATAGTTAAGCTGGAAATGGTGGACCAAATTTTCTTGCCTCAGTGTCACAGACTAAAATGATTGCTCATTTGATCATCTATAAGAGTCACATTTGAACCAGTGGCTAGTGCAGCAACTCTGGATTTGTTTGGATATTTTGCAGCTATATACAGTTTGATTTGCATAGCAAAAGTTAAGAATCTTAAGAGTCCAATTAATTTAATTCCATAAGCTACGGAAAAGATGATTATAACTGATGAAAAAAGCAACAAAGTTAACTGTTTACCTTAGGTTATTTGTCCTCTTGAAGGGACAATTGAGTCTGTTAAATATGAAGGAAATTGACTAATTGATGCCTTGACAACAAAGTGCAGCGTAATTGGTTCTTTTTAAAAAGCGATAATTTTGGAAGCCTCCCCTAAGCTTTTTGACTATTTCACTGGCCCCTTTTCAGATTTTTAAAATTACACTAACCTTCTTGGAATTTTAATATCTTGTAACATCTAGGTCTAACCAATAATTAAAAAGTAATATTAAGAGACATAAAATAATACGATTCCACCATTGCCCATCATTTACTAATTTTTTTAATTAATCTATTACCCGCCCAAACATTAAAGAAAATACTAGGCTTTATTATTTATCATCAGGGATTAAATCACGTATGGTATCAAAAATAGTATATCATTCTATATATTTTATTTAATGTAAGATCTAAATTGATATTTTCAGTTAAAAACTCATCGTCAAATATGATCAATAACAAATAATCAAAAAAATCTATAACCAAAATATTACAAAGGGTGAACTTTAATACCATAAAAATCTCAACGACTAACCTTAATATATGACAAGAATATTTATGATGTTAAGGATTGTTTTCTATAATATTTTGGGTGCAAGTTTTTTTATTATTTGTTAATAATCATATTTGACAATGGGTATGTAATTGAAAAGAATAATTTGGATCTTGTATTAATTGAAAAATATAACAAAATATACTATTTTTTGACATTATATGTGATTTGATCCCTAGTGATAAACAGCAAATTTTAGTATTTTTCTTTAATGCGTAGGTTGATATTAAATTAATTAAATAATATAGTAGATGAAGGGTAATGATGGAATCATATTATTTTCTCTCTCCTAATAATACCTTTAATTATCAATTGGATCTAAATGTTACAAGATAATTAAACTCAGGGGAGTTTAGTATAATTTTTAAAACCTGGAGGGAGGTAAGTGAAATAGTCAAAAACTTCAGGGGAGGTTTTTAAAAGTATCCCTAAAAAGAATTTAAAACCCCACTATTGATCCTCTTTAAGAATAATTGAAAAAAATTAAAAAAAAAAAGGAACCTAGTTGGTGCCAATTATGCCCATGGTTGTCAAAATCGCGATCCGGATCATAGGATCGTACGATCGTACGATCCTATGATCCGGATAACCAAAATCGATCCGAATCGCATTCAGAATCGCAAATTGCATTAATCGACCATAGGATCGAGTAGGATCGTGTAGAATCGTACGATCCTACATCGATCCTACAAAATTTTGCTAATATGTGAAATGCGAGACTCCATTTTGCAAGTAAATGAAAATATTTGGGGTAGACTTATAATTTATCAAAGAATTGCAGCCTTTAATTGCAATGTTTTAACAATTTTTGCTCAAAAAGTCAAAAAAGCACCCAAAAATAGGTCTAAAACCGAGATTCAAAATAAAAACAGACACGGTAACTAATATATACCGTAAGTTTCGGGGGCGTTGCCCTCGAACCCCCACCAGGGGCAACGCTGCCCCCGGGCAGGGCGTCACCCCCTGGATCCTCGACTAGCTGACCGGTCAGCGAGACCCCCGAACAGTTCAGCGACACATAACATAGTCGAATTGCCATAGGTTGAAAACCTGATTCAAGGCATCCCAACAGATGGCAGCAGCCATGTGTTTAGATTTCATCATTGGAGGTTAATAATTATTTTATATTTGGATATTATGATTGTGTAAACTGTAAAGCATTTGATTTTAAGACTTGAAATCATGACAGATAACAAGTTTATGTTCTCTTCTTTATTACTTGTCGTATAGTAAGTAAAAAATGTTATATATTTATGAGTAATTTATTTATTTGATATCTTTTAGGAGGTACAAAATGGTATATGAATTTTAAATTCATTAATTTAGTAAATTTAGGAACTTTTGGTGGGATCTTACGATCCTACGATCCGATTCTGTGAAACTAAAATCGATTCTACGTAGGATCCCGATTTTACAAACCTTGATTATGCCATAAACGAAATCAAATAAGACATCATTTTCTCCTTTCACCATCCCTCTTCAACGACCTCATTTATCCAATGACCTTCTTAAACTCATCAAGCAAGAAAACGAACAAAATTGAAAATTCAAAGAGAAAACAACTTAGACATAGTAATCCTAGGGGAAAAAAAGGACGCAAAAATAGCTACTTGATCATTGGTACAATTAGCTTCATGGCCATCTTTCTTTTGCCTTGGTTAGTGAATGGAAAATTGAAACTGAATATGCCAATATTTTCACCATTTTTTTAGATCATCAATTTTACTCTAGACAAATATATAAAGTCTATACAAAACTAGCCCAAAAAAAAAAAAGATTTTAAAATGAATTGTGATGCATTCAATTATGATAATGCATAATTAATTTAAGAATTTTTCTAAAGGGTGTCCAATGGACACTCGTTACATATCTAAAATTGAGATAACCTATTATGTATATACATATATTACAATTAACGTATGCCCACCAGATAGACACTTAATTCAAAGACTAGGAGGGGTTCACTGTGCACATGCGCGGTGGATAAATTTAATTATGCCCAATTATACCCAATAAGTTTATATGTGAATAAATTTTGAAAGTTTATTTAGATGAGAAAAGGGACAAAATACTAAAGTTTTCACATAAAAAATTGTATGTAAAAGAATAATGAAAAAACTTGAATAGTTGTAAACTAAATTTTCATTTGTTAGCCTAGTACAAATATGAGAAGCCAAAAGATGCAATATTGAATTTCATTGTTGTAAAAGTTTATATTGTTAATATACCATCTTACCAAAAAAATCATATATTTCAAGAAAGACTTTTGCATGAAAAAATACAAATATAAATTAGTGAAACACTCCATGATTATTATCTACATCAAACTAAAACGTTGCCATGATTTAATACAATGGATGGATGGAGCACTCGTCAATCTCTATATTCATGCATAAGCACCTGAAGCAGCTTACGGCAATATGTGAAAATTTAGTTCTAAAGACAAACTTGAGCTCCTAGTAATTAGCGTAGCATATTAATTATCAATTTTTTGACGGAGCACAGGACAAAGTATCCACTTAAAAGACCGATTAACAATATACAGCAGATCCAGAAAAGCTCAGTGTTTTTTCACACCACCTTTTAACATCCAATCAAGCTGCCAAATATTCTCACTCATCCACTAACATTGTGTAAGCATTTGCCCGTTCAAGCAACAGCATGAAAGAATAGAATTGCAAACTGCAACAATGAAGAAACATCTTGCAAACTGCAGGTCAGGTCTGAACATTAGGATTGGTCTCACAATCTCATCTTCAAGTATAGTCTATTGATGAGACTGGCTCAATGTCGTGCTCTTCTGCTCGCTCCATTAGTTTAAATACCTAGTATTCACACTTCATAAATTGCATCCAAATTAATTGATTATATAAGAATTTTATCCGAATCCAAAGCAATCATCATAAAAAATAATTATAACTACATAGTTTTGGAAATTACATCTTATTCTAAAACCACTCACGCCACGCTTTTCTCAGTTGGAGCCAAAGTCTACAAAATCACCAGCAAACTACATTACAACCCTCGACTAAATTCACAATGAAGTTCCGAATTACAAACGCTTGTAAAACTCAAGAGGACAGTCTTGCATGGTTCGTTTAGACATTTTATCGAACACAATTGTACGAGCTGAAAGTGGCATAACATGAGTGGCACTTATCGAAAATGGTTCCTCCCTCCCACCTACAACAATCAAATTTGTAGCCATCAGTGCCTGACAAGTTACCCAAGGCATACTTTTGCTACATGATATACAGCTTACGTTCTAATTTTCTCTATGAATGGGGCTCATATTGTCCCATGCTGTAGTACCTTTTGCATGGATTTGCTCACACTCACTTGGGATATTCCAAACTTCATCCTGCCTGTGAAGTCTTGATGTATCTAATTCACTAACCAGTTGATGCAGTCTCCTACTTTACACTTTACACTTTACTTCGCCAAGGGGGGCCTTTCCCAAATGGTAGAACATAAAAGTCTCAATTCAATCAATGAAAGACGATCCATCATTTGTCAGATCGTGAGGCTTTAATGTCTTAGAAGTAAATCCAACATTAATGTAAATGCTGGCCATGAACCAAATATTAACGCATACAAAAGGAAATTAGTAAAAACAAATAGTGGGAAAATGAAGAGTAGCTGTTGTAAGAAATATTAAGGAAATCAATATGCATTGTTTCTGTCTTTGGCACCGTAAGGGATTAACTGCAAAGTATGGGTGATGGATTAGTCACCTTAGCGACCTTGCTTCCATAAGCAGCAGCCCTTCTAGTGAATCGGTTGAGAAGCAAGGTCCAGCCGAATAGGGAGTCTTCCCTTATATCACCTCAACTCTTGCCAGCAAGCAAGGGCAGTCGATAGGCCATAGAGTACCAAAGAAAAAGACAAAAGACAAGGGCTATTGTGTTCAAGTCAAGTTGTCAAACCCTGACAAGAAGTTTTTCTATGTAGGTTCGAATCCTGCTTCTCCCACTTGTTTGTTGTAGGCTTCAGAGAACAGAAAATAGGCATTCATCAGGTAGGAAGGCCAACCAAGCGATTTTTGCATGCACTGATGCTAGAAGAACATGCGTTAAGAAATCTTAATCGGGGGAGTCTAAGTCTAGTATTTGTTAATTTCCTGTGCTTTTTTGTTTTCAATAGAAGAAAATTTTGGATGAACTTTCTTATAAGTTCCAATCTCAATCCTTTTGATCTTTTGTGTAGGTGATCAACCTAATGCCATTAAGGTGGACCAGCTAGTCCAAGAAGTAGAGAAATATACTCTTGCAAGCCATCTCTTGTGGGGCTTGTGGGGAATTATCTCGGTACTGTACAAGATATATTCACTGCATAAATGATTTAGTACACTATTATAATACTCTGAGCATTAAATGGTTTTAGTCTAGAATACTATTAGTTAATTACTTGCACCAGGGTAGGAGAAACACTCAAATGTTACAAGCTAAAAAAGTCTAATCTAGACAGCAACATGGATGCACGCGAAGCAATTATGAAAATCAAACGAGTGGTATGTGGAATTTGGGTGATAGAGGTTTACCGAGAAGATAATTGCTTTCTTGACCATGAGGCACCACAGTGTCCTGTGCATATCAGTAGTTACTTCTTTATTTCTCAATTTCCCATAGAATAAGTTGCTTTGTGCTTATAATGAAGGCATGACTGTACCTTATAAGGTGTCTGAAATGTTTTACCTGCTCAGTCATCCTCTTTGATGGAGTTGCATGTTTGTACCAAGTTAAAATGGACGACCAATCTCCATTAGCCATGTCAGCAACACATTCAATACTTTTCCTCTTAGTAATACACATTTCCACTGTATTACTTGTATCAGAAGTAGAAACCTTATTTTTCTTTGCAGCATGAGCTTCACGACGATGACGCAAAAGTTCTGCTTTCTCATTTTCTGGCATTTCTACATATTAATATCGTTTGCGGCATCTTGCATTTCTATCCATCTTGTTACAGCAGAACACTTACAGAGTAAAAGGAGCAACCACAAAATTAAAATGAAAACCATCTATAGGAGGAGGTTCTAAAAAGTAACAAATAAGGGAAAGAGGCAAAAAATAGGAGTCCAACGATAAGTAAACACAGCATATCCACACTAATAAATGTAACACTCTAGATAGTTAACAAACTTTATCTTAAACCTTTGATAAAAACTGGTACATAAAGCGTGTTAGATGTTTATCCCTGTCAGTTAAAATACTATCTAAGTCTGAATTAACATAAACCTCTTACAGGTTTATGCTATTTAAGTCTTTAACATAAAGATCTAACATTAAGCTGTAAATAAAGCCTTTCACTTAACATATAAGTTTTATACCGAGCAGTTGATCTATAAAAACCTGTGACATAAGAGCTCCAAAGAAACATTCTAACAATCAACTAAAGTGCACACACAAAAATGATGCAAACATAAATAAATGCAGATCAGTAATAGGTGAAAACCTGGAAAGACGACCAGCGAAATCCGGAACTAAGCTTGAAAACAGAAGAAGCAGTAACACGTACAAGCTCAATGCAGCCAACAACTACAAAATTTAAAAAACCAGAACCAGCTTTAGAAACCAGAATGGCAATATCACAGTAACTGAGCATGAAATAAATATGACAAAAAAGAAAACAAAGAGAACACAACAATGGTTTGGAAAATAGAAGAATGGAAACAACAAATAGATAAAGAGAATGAAAAACATATGAGAACATTAAGGTCAAAGAAAATCTAATAAAAAGATACTTAGCAGAGAGCAAAACTAAAGGAAAACAAAAAACAAAAAATCCTGCACAAAGATAAGCGCACGGAGGAACTCGCGAAACCAAAAAAAGACCGACAGTAAACTCAACATTGAACGAGGAAAAGCAACAATGAACAAAATAATAGGAAAGAAAAATAGGAAGAAGGAAAGCTGAAGATCATTGAAGGCGGAAAAAAGAAGGGGCAAAGCACCACACTCACCAGCAAACAGAGAGAGCAAGCAGCAGCAAAAGTCCAGATAGCTAACGAAAACAAAAGAAAACAAAGGGAGTAAACAAAGGAAAAGAGTCATCATACCATCGCCGTAAACTCAAGCGGATAAACGGAAATTGCTGACATTTCCGTACAAGAGAGCGTTTGGAAAAAAAGAGTTGCAAACTCTGAAAGAGAGAAGCCCAGTTGAGTGGAAGACTGACGTGAACACTTTTTGACAAAGACACCCAAAGACCTGGTCACTTATTACAGCTACACGCAGAGAAAAAAGGCCCGCGAATTTAAAAAGGAGGACTATTTAAGTATTTCCATGATAAATTAATCCCAACAGCTACAACTGCTACTTGGATACAATCGGACTCACTGCACAACATGCTATTGCACAAAAAGGAAGAATGGGTATTTAAGCCTTTTCACAATATAAAAAAAACAGTGGGGCCATCACTGGGGCCACCTCAGTCGTAGCCAATCCCCAATCACCACATGGCGAATGACCACGCCGTGGTGGCAGGCGGCCTTTCCCCCTTATATTACTAGCATGGTCTGGCCGTGCCATGCACCGCCTGCCCAGTAATATCAATAACTAAATTGTGGGTAATTTTTACTGTCTATTTAACTCTTTTGTTGTTTGTGTCTACTGTAATAATGGGGATAATTTGCTCAAACTTCATAATGTATTTGTCAGTTCAAGGGGTAAATCATATGCAAATCACAACCATAGATTACATAAACCAAGCCATTCATGTTTTAGCAGGACATGTACTTTAGTGCTCGCCACTACATAGTAGCAGCTCTAAGTAAGATTCATTGCTTAGGAAGTGTTGCATTGCTAACTAAACTATTAATAGTTATGTTGGGATCTATTATTTCTTGAGTGAAAAGAATAATGGATCGTAACATAATTCAAAAAGATTTTCTAAGCAATGGAGGCAGTCATTCAGCTAGTTAACAAAAGACTTAACAAAAGTACAAAATTAGGCAATTTCAGACCTGCTTAGCTTTAACTTTCTTTGCTGGACTATCTTGGATATTGCTAGGTGGAGTGTTCTATTGAGCTGTTTCTTTAGTAGACTGCTGAGTAGTCTCTGTTGGATGTTTGCATGGTGTTTTTGCTGGTAAATTTTCATTCCGAGATGGACTTTCTAGAAAGCCATGGCTTCTTTTCACTCTTCTGCTTGTACATATACAAGCAAATTCTTGATTTCTTCCTTGTTCAAAGTACACCTGAATGATTATAGTCAGAATACAGATAGAGAAATCACCATGGGAGTGCATTAATATTTTATAGTCAAAAGTAAAAAGAAGATTAAATTTACCATTGCCTCAAAAAGAGTTCACCTGGCAGTAGAGGATTTATTAAAATATCAGACGACTATCTTGTAGTGAATGACAAAACTGCAGAAATCATGAAAATTTTTAGTAAGACAGAACTACAGAAATCATGAAAATTTTTAGTAAGAGAATATATGAAGCATTTAGAAGTCTATTAGTAAACAATTATAATGCATAGAGAAAGTTTTACTATTGAATGTAGTTACTTTGACGTGCATAACTATGATTAGGGGGCAGTGTTAATCATGTTTGCTATTTTGCTTCCTTCATCATGTTCAAATTCATTGTACAAAGTGATAAGCATGAGTCTTTTCCTATCAGGTATAGAAAAGAATTGTAAGTGTTATCCTTGATCTAAAAGATAGATATAACCTAATCCAAAAAACTACCATCTCACTTATTCTTTCAGGCATAAAATCATACACATAACAGTACTTAAATTTAATGCAATAAGACAAACCTTGTTAAATCACTTTGAAACTTAAATCTTTACCTTGATGCAGACAAATCTAAAAATTAGAAAAAATATAAATCATTGATGGTGATTTATAAGAACAACAGGGGCGCCTTTTTGACAAAAGGGAAAATGATTCCAAGTAAAAAAATATAACTACTAGTAGACGGAGGGAAGAGAACAATTGTACCTATGCTTTCTCTATTCTCTTCAATATTGGCAAAACTGAGAAAATGGCATAAGAAGGCTTTGTTGTTTCCTTTTTGTGTAAATGGTGGGTTTTGGAAGCTATACCATACATGATTAAAAAATTCTTTTATAAAAGCAAACATCATTTCAGGAAAGAGAAGAATTTCACTGTTGAATTCAAACCTAGTACAAAAATGATTGATAAATTGGTACAACATTCATCCCTAAAGTGAGCAGATTTTTGGGGAAAAAGAAAATTTTACGTGCATATGGAAGATTTTTATGGCTGCAATCGAAGGAAGTACAATTAGTTGTTGAGGTAATTGGTAGAAAAGTAAGGATTTTGCAGGTTGATAGTCAGCTATGTCAGCGAAAGAAAGAGGAGGACCGAGAAAGCTTTCGGGTCTTGACTCTTGAACCTAAAGAATGACTAAAAATGTTTAAGACAAAAATTCATTAGGGTTAAGTGTTAGACTAACCTCTTGCAAATTTTGATGTTTCACTAATTGACCGGCCTAATATGACTTGCACTAATTAGACTCACTCCATTATCTAGTTAATCAGAAAAGAGCCCATGTGATGAATGGAGCCCACAAATAGTATACAACTATTTGCATTTGATCACAAAATTATAAAGGAATAATTTCAAATGTACAAAAATGACCCTGAATAGTTAGCAACTATTTTGATGGGTAGCTTTCATGGAAGGACCCAACTGACCTTTGCCACCAATAAAAATACAAACAAAAGAAAGAAAGAAAAATAATTAAGCTGTTATTACCAATTAGCCCCAAATAGTATGGAACTATTGATACTTACAATTTGGATACCAAGTCCCAAATAGACATTTCTCACTCCTTAATGACCAAAATAAAGAAATGAAAATTGCTTCCTCCAATAATACCTTAACACTTGGCATTCAATGAGAACTTGAGTTGTTCTCTTATCTAGTAGGTAGATATGGGTTAAAAAATTATTAATATCAAATATTTATTCACGCCTTTCTATTTGATAGATTTGTTTTTTTTTTTCATTTGTTCCAAACTAGAGTCTACTTTCAATTAAAAAATGTATTTAATTTATAATTTCTCTAAAATATTCTTATTTAATATATGTTATTATTGAGTATAATCTAACTTATTTAATATAAAACTAATTAGTCATACTTCATTTAATATGAAGTTATTTTAGAAAGACAGTAAGTTAGATTTATTTTTTAACAAAATTAGCAAACTTTTCGTAAATTTTGTGAAAAAAAAAATCAAATCCATAAAAAGCGTCTATTATCCAATGAATAGGGCAAAAGTCTTTTAAACACTTGGTATAGGTTCAAATTCTATTGAACGCAAGTTTTTTCATATATTTTTTAATTTAAATATTAAATATCAAGTAAAAAAGACTTTTCGAATAATTTGAATTTCAGACGCTTAATTACTTTTCTAAGATTTAAAAAAAAACGAAAAGAAAGTGATCAACCCTTTTCATGCTTGTTCTTGAAGTATAAAAACAACCGTTATTTAAGGGCTAAGCGGTTTTGGATCGCCGCAGCAAAATAGAACATCAGATTTGTCTCAGGAGTCCGGGCTATTATGTGGACACGTTGCTTTCGACATTTACGCAGGATGCACTGAAAAATCTCCACGTGTCCTCCAAGTTGCATCCCAAGAAAATGGCAAACAAAAATTAAAAGCTGGGCAGCACTTCACCCTGCCTTTTCTTCAATGCTTAGGATAGGGTGCGCTTAATTCCTCTGTGGTCCCCACCGCAGTTTCTCCTCCTTTGCTTTCCTGTCACGCTCTGCTCAATATTGGCCGGCCACCGGAAAAGTCTGTGCGGCCGCTCCAGAATCTGACGTTGCCAAACCATCTAGTCACATTTTAGTTGTCTTGCTAATATACATGGTATTATTTTTTGTACATGCATGAGTTTTTTTAAAATTTTTTTAGTGTAATTTGAATTGACCATTATTTGTAAAAAAATTATTTAATTGTATCATAATCACGTTTTAATTTTTTTTTATCTTTTCATCTAAAATATATTATATTACAAAAATGTGTTACAGTAATTATTTTTCAAATACCCCCAATCCATGTCCTTAACTACTCGAAAAAGTTGGAAGCAATATTGTTAGATTAGGAATATGTGCTTTGGTTTTCTTTTATTTTTCACTTTATTCTCTTTTGGATTTTAATAACACAGAATTCAACTTCAATCAGTCTTCATGCATTGTTCTTTACAAGTTTAAATCTTGTCTAAAATGGTAGCGGTAGTGGTAGATAAATAGCATTATATACTCCTGCCACTCATGCCACTTTTTGGAACTCAAGGGATTTTCTTTATGGCACCTTTATTAGCTTTCTTTTAATTCTTTATTCAAATGATTGAAAAGGCAAAAAAGCTGAACATTACTTCAGTATACAAAAACAGAGATGCGTTTCAAAATCACAGTTAAAGGAAAACAAAAAGGGTGTAAAATAAATGAATAAACAAAACAAGAACATGCATAGGGTATATCCAATTACGGTTTGCAACTAGAAATTCTTGCCATTTCAGCAAAATCCTAGTTGTTTCTCATTTCATCTGAAAAATGATTTTACATTCTCCCGGAGCACAAGTCCCAAAAAGCCCAATGCAAAATTGAAAGAACCAAAAAAAAAAAAGATAGAAAACAAAATTAAGAAGGAAAGAAAAGAGTTTTATAAGTCAAAGAAACTCTTTCTTTCTTTCTCCTTTTCTCTTCTCTCTCTTTCTTTTAAGAAAGATGCGAGTCTAAAAAAAAAAAAAAAAGCAATTCATGGCTGGTTTTCTCCTGGGCTTTCTTGAGCAGCGGTTGATTCTCGACTTTGATTTCCATCCTCAGCTGATCTTACTGTTTGCTCATTATGATCTGATACCTCATGTTTTGGTCTCTCAACAATCTCTTCCTTTTCTTTGCCAAAATTCTCATTCTTCTTGAATCCATCTCCAAAGCAAGAAGCTTTGCTGGACACGGGAGTTGCAAGAAAAGTTGGCTTGACATCACCAGCCATAATCACTACAATTTTCTCTTCAAAACCAGGCATAGCTTTTCCTGCTGCAGCATTTTCAGCTTTCCCATCATCACCACCTTCTTCTGAATCCCTTTCACCAGTGCTTTCTTGATTGTTTATACTGCTTGACAGTCTCCAGTAAGAACATGCCAAGAGAAGAAGGGCAAAAGCAATTAGTCCTAACATCGCTGCGAGGCCGCCGAACAAATATGGCAGTGGAGAGTGCCATAGGGACTTCGGTACTATTGCAGGAGTTGAAAAAGTTGGCTTTGTGGTTGTTGTTGAAGGTGTTGTGAATTTGGAGGAGGTAGTAGTGCCTAAGGTTCTTAGAGTTCTCATTCTTGCTGGTTTTTCTTGCTCTTGAGCTTCTTCTCTGATTTGTATTCTTTTTCCTTTGGGAAGGGGTGGTTTTTGAAAAAGAAGATACTGCAGGAGAGGATTTGTCGAGTTGTTGATTGGGGTTGTGAAGCGGAGAAACGAGTTGTGTGTGTATTTATAAGGGAAAGTGGGAGAGAGAAAAGCAGAATACTTGTTTTTTGGGGTCCTGGATTTTTTTTTTTTTTTTTTTTTTTGTTGGGTTGGGGGTGAGGGGGATGGTGGGCTGGTGTTGGGGAGTTATGCTTTCTTCTCAAGTCACGGATATGGCTGGGGTGTTAGGAGGTTAGTAGGTCACACCTGGAAGGAAATCAGGATCTATGCGTGAGGGGGTGGTTGTAACTTGTAAGTATTTTAGAGGACAAATTTCCCTTTCCACCTCCAAACTTGTATCATTTTCGTACTTTAACACTCTAAACTTCAATTTTAAACATTTTATACCCTAAACTTTCAATTTTAGATATTTTACACATTAAATTCTCAAGTTTATCCAACTTGAATCCAATTAATGACTACATTCGCAAAATTTATGAGACAAAGAGTAGCGAAAATTAATGACAATGTACCGTTTTTGTTCTAACTGCAATCCCTTATCTTTTTTTGACTACTTTTAGTATATTATCATTTATTTATAAGGTTTCAATTACCAATATTTTTAGCAAACTTAATGAGGTAAATGATGATGCAAATTAATGATAATGAATTATTTTATTTTTATTATGATACCTTGGCGCCTTTCGAGTACTTTCAATACATTATCATTGATTCGTTAGGCCCTCTGTACAGTTAATTTTGCTAAAATTGTGATCAATTAGACTTAAATAGGACACACTTGTAAGCTTAGGGTGCAAAATGTTCAAAATTAAGAGTTAAGAGTGCAAAGTATTTAAATTAAAGTTTAGATTATAAAGTAGAAAAGTGATATAAGTTCAGGAATGCAAAGAGGAGATTATTCTATTTTAAGAATTTTTAAAAAACTCTCTATACATTTTGACCAATTTTTTATTTTACTTGCAAATTTATTTTCTAAAGGAAAACCTGAAGTGATTGTTACGATAGAAGTACCTGCAAGAGCATCCAAGCAACGTACAACCTTTATGAAATAGGACAACTACATATATGATGCTAGCTACAAGATTTGGTGAATAATCTTTCGATTGCAAAAAAAAAAATTTAGGCACTTCCCCTTTAATGAAATTGACATAAACACCTACGCAATATTCTTCGGTACAAAATTGCCCCTCTAACTTGTCTCTTCAATTTGCTTTCAATTTCTTTTGCTTTTGCATCAGTCATAAATTTTCTACTACTACACTGATTGAGAAAAGTCCTGATAGTGAAGAATAAATTCGATCGACTTTGCTCACGTAAAAGAGAGAATTCAATTTGTGGACTGCCTTTCATTTGAGAGAGATTAATTAGTACTAATCTTTGTGATTAATTTGATTATGTCTATCACTTTTGATCTTTGATCATTTTTATTTAATTAGATGGAATTTCTTGACTTTAAACCATGTTAAAGGTTATTGTTTTCGACAGTTACAAAACCTGGTGTGGAGGTACCCACGAAGATAATGCAAAGTGACCATTGCTCCTTGGGATAATCTTGGCGTTTAGAGAATCGTGGCTCTTAGATGTATCTATTAAGGGTGGACTAATTTATATTTACTCTTGTAACTTTGTAGTATAGCAATGACTATTGAATTCAAGACATTTCCTCAAATTAATTGTTCTACTAACAAACCTTCACTGACACACTTCCAAGCTCAAATATCCACTATCTGGTGCTTATATTTACGATGTGGACTAGATTAGGTGGAGTTAATGATATTAGAGGTTGTAGTCCAACCATAAATTGCTCAGGAAACAGCAAAATTTCCTAAATCATTCATTTATGTGATTAACTTTTACAGAATAATGTAGCTGCACCTCTACTAGTTGTTCTCAAATAATTTTGTACATTTACCAAATTTTTTGGATCAAATAAGTAGTTTATAGCTATCTAATACTATTACATTTTCCTAGTGTCATTGTCACAGGCAACGTCCATTAATAAGCCATAACATTCACAAGTCTGCAAAAGTCGGACTATTGCAAATTGGAAGTTGAGGCACAAAGCACCACATGCATTGTAGTTTGGGAAGAATTGAGAAATGCTATGTGATCCCTAAAGTTTTGACAATGCAGTAAAATAGAACAAAAAGTTTCAACAGAAATGAAAATAGTTACCAATTTTAACCAAAACGGAACAACTGCTAATGGTACGTACATGAAACTCATAAGAAATTTACCCGGATGTTAGTAAGAACAATAAACTTAAAACATATTTGATTGTCACCTTTACGAACAGATTCCACTTCGTGCCTTTCCTGACACCACAAGGATCTCTGCAAGTGAGAAACTCTAGAAGAAACAAAAATGTGCTTACCATATTAAGAGTGGAAAATGAGGTTCGATAGCAACTAGCAAAGATGTCCCAGCAGGAGTTTTGAGTTAGTCCTAAGATGGATCTCGGATTAGTATTTCTTCGTGAATCTTTCCTTTTCTTGCTCGAATATCGTGCACATTGCATTTCTTCAATTGTATGCTTTATGATGATTTCAAATGCACTTCTAATCATGAAAAATCATCCAAACTTCTACTCACTTTACTCCGATTGATAATTGAATTAATCAATCCGCCAAAACATGAAGTTTTGACTATTTAAATTCATAGAAATTAAATGTAATGTTTTTCACTTTAATTACAAAATGAAAAAAAATTAATTGGACTCAAATTTGAATGAAAACACACTAAAATACACCAGAGACAAGTATGCAAAACAAGCATTTATCAATGGATGTAGAAAAAGTATCACTAGGCAGCATATTAAGGAAATACTTGTTAAAACTTCAATAAAAGAAAATCAAAGAAAAGCGTTATTTAATTTTAAGGATATACGGAAAAGGACTAAGAAATTTACTACTTTCTTAGGCAACATATATGTCTTTTATCTAATTATTTTGACTCACACACTAGGGAGTAGGGACTTTCTTACAACACTTGCTGTTGTTACTAGTCACTCAGATTTTGTTGGTTGTCCTTCTTTTGTCAGTATAGAAAACAGAGGTCAACAACAGTTTTAAGTTTACCCCGTAGGTTCACGAAATGTACAAATCACCCACTGATACATGGCTGATGACCGTCAAACATGCCAGTTAACTTTTTGTGTATGCGGGTTGCTAAAAGACATCTATGCCCCATTTACGGATTCTATTGCCAAATTTACACTTGTGGCGCCAAATAATGTCTAATTTTCCTCTTTCTTTCTTAATTATCCTTATTAATGAATTCGTTTCATGTTCCAATTCATAAGGCTATTTTTTAGTGAAAAAAAATGTGATTAACATTACAAATCGGATATATATATATATATTCAGAAAAAGTATTTTAAGCTTTTCTAGTTTTATTGACAATTCTTCATTCTTCATTAATTGTTATTAAAGTAAATATTGGTTATTCAGTAAATATATTATCTTTTTTTTTCTTTTTTCTTTTCTTCTATATCCTTATTAACAATTTCTTTTCATGCTTAAAGAAAATTTCCTTATCACTATAATAAATTTGTATAGTTGGTTTATGTAATTTCTATTTTTTTAACAATTAATGCATCACTAAGAACTTGGAAATTACATTTTAAAAAAGAAGAAATATTACCATGCATTAATTGTAATAAAAAATAACAATGACATAAGCTACACCAAAAATGAGAAAATAAGCTATAGCAAGCCAAAAGTGTATTCTAAGTTATTACATATTATGACAAGGTAAAGGCCACCGGTGGCGTCAAATATTGAAGAAGAAAAGGGGTTAACGATACAGAAAGAAGAAAAGTTAGGAAGCATGAAAATGAAACTTGAAGTGTATACTTTACCGCTGGTTAACTGTCCAAAGAATATGTAATTAAGGACCATATTGTTATAGTAATTAAGGAGCATTCTGCTTATTTCGCGAATACAAAGGTACACTGCTTCTAACTACATATTTCTTCTCTTGTTTGAATTTACGGGCTAAGTTTTGAATCCTGGATTTCCTTAAGCAATTGAAAAACAAAAGGCAAATGTTATGAATATGAAAGTTTCTCATCCTAAAATGAGGGTTAAAGTTGAAATTTTGTATTGTGTTTGTTTATTCTTGAGTCGGAAACACATATGTTCCCCATCCATTCTTGATGTGACTAACCGTAAAATTGTTTCCAAGTGTCACATTAAATTTCAAACCCGAAAACCTTGTCGCAAGGATGGGGCACAGCTGCCTAAACGAAGGATTAGGTTAATTTTGCATATCTTCTAGGGGAATGTGGCAAATTTGATTCTAGTTTATGCACAAATGCATATGAAATTTCTAATTAGGTAGTATGCATATCTGAATATTGATTGATCTTTACCATATAATCAAGTAATCAATTAATCAGGAGATGTTTTTTAAGCTACGCATCCAACAAAAGTAGAACGTCACTTGATTTACCACTTTCAGATGCTGCTATTAATATTTTGCCTATATTCATATTCTTTATCTTTTTTGGGGAACCTATGTCTTTGATTGATGGATTCTTGCCGCGATGAAATTTACCTGATTTGATTGTTATGCCCTTTATATATATATATATATATATATATATATATATAAAGTTTAAAGAAATTTATTAAGAAGAAAGTAAATCCACATGAAAAGCGGAAAAAATATTTTTATCCTAGCAGTTATAGCCAAACCCTGAAAAATTCTTCCCAAGTCAGCTACTCTATTTGCGAGTGAGCCCAAAATAACGTGGCAAATTTTTGAAATAATTAATTTAGGTCTAATAACACATACTCTTTTCAAAATTACAAGTATTTTTAGTTGTTCCCTTTATCGTCCAATTGCAGTGTTTCTAATAAAAAAACACTTTTAGGCGGTAAAAGTGCTTTTGAGGCATTTGGTAAACATCATTCATAAAATTAGGAGTGAAGTTTTAGTACTAAAAGCACTTTTAGCAAAAACTCAAATTTAGTGCTTTTATAATAGCTTTTGTATTTTCAAAAATAAAATATTAAATTTAATCATTTTATCCAATATTATGAACTAAATAAAGAGATAAATATATTTAAAAATTTTTAAATTACACATTATCTAATACAATGAGTACTTATTGAACTATATATCTAAGAAATATACTTAAAAACACTTAAGTACTTAATAAGTGCTTTTATTAAAAACTTTATAGGTGAAGTACTTTTTAATAAGTTACCTCAATTCCAAACAGGTCTTCAATCTAACACAAGTAACCAAGTAGTCCAAAATCGAACATTATTTCTTTATAAAACATGCATCACGTTAATAAGCAATAATTAGTAAATATACGTAGAAAAATTGTGTAATTGAGGTGATATGTGTCAAAAATTGTTGATTATATTTAGGTCATGTTTGAGATGTCATTTTGATACATGTGGCAACAAAATAGTTGATATCATTGAGTGCATCTTTTTTTTAATATAAAAATGCATCTTACATGGTTGTGTCAATTTCAATGGTTGATTCCTAGGTTGGTTGGAAAAATTTAGAACGTTTTCCAGCTGATTGAGCCAAAGTGGTCATTAAAGACTACCAAGTGAGAAAAAAAAATTGTTTTTGAAGGGCTATTCTATATTTAACCCTTCATTGTGTGCCATTATCTTGGTCCCCGATCACAACAACATTCACTATGATGAACAGAAGAATAGTGGAATCTGAGAAAGCCCCGAACTTGAAAAATCAAGTTTTAAGCGTAACTCTCCAATTAGTCTCACCTTTTAGTGTCACAATCAATGATTAATTAAACTCAACTCCTAACCATGTTTAGAGACATAAAGATATGGTGCATCAATGTGGGGTTGCTCAAAGCTTCCGTAATTTAGCTTTGTCTATAAAGTTAATGCTTCTTAATTGGAATGAGATATTTGCTTTTTGTGAAAAGACAAGTGCATATGTTCATACGTTTATCTAGGGCTGTGCATCGAAATCGAAATCGGTAAATAGGAAGTTTGATAACAGCATTTTTTGAAATTTTGACATGAATTTTCCCGACCGATTTCGAATTCGAAATGGCCAATTCCGATTTCGAATTCGATTCCGAATTGAATTTGGTATTCGGTGAATTCTAAATTCACCGAATTCAAAACCTGTTCTCTTTGTTTTTCCTTGTTCAAAAACCTGTTCGAATTTAATGACTTCTCACAAGAACTCTACCACTTCATACGAGAATACAAAATATCATTCCAGTGAATACTTATACAACCATTCCAGTCCAAATTTCAAATACAAAACAATTCCAGTAAATAATACAAATGTAAGCAACAATTCCAGTCCAAATTTCACACAAATAAGACAACAAGTATTTCAAATAAATCATTTACATATACACACATCTTAAAAAGTGGGATTTAGATTAAGTGTAGTAAGATTAAGTGTAGTAGCATAGGGATTGAAACCATCACTCGCAAGCCATAACCTTACATTGCGAGGATCATTGACAAATGAGGGATGAAGTTTGTCAAACTCCTTCCAAACTAATGAATCAGTAGGGTGTCGCATGCTATTTTCATTGGGTACACGTCTCTCTTTATGCCACCTCATATCACCAGCTAAATTTAAATTTAAATTATTTTGTCATAAATCTAAACTTGTTAGCATATATATTGTCAGTATATGAATGACAAATACAATAGTATATGTATCATTAATCATGCAAATATACAACTAATATATACACACATACACATTTCCCCTTTACATTTAATAACTTTCTTGATTTACTCTCAGTTTTGCAAAATGCTATTACATGAGACTCTCTTTGACAAAACCACCTTTTGAAAGGAAATTTGCAATATTTGGGTTGTGGATTGTGATCCAAATAAATTTGAATTTTTCTAAATATTATTGACTTTTCGTGTTAATACCTACAACATTTTCAACTCTTGTAATATGATATTTGAAACTTATTATGGTTACCATTTTATATTATGTACAATTTTCATTGATTTGTTTATCATTTTTTTTGGGTAGAAAATATTTATTTACTAACTTCATATGTCTTTAATTTTTTATCACTATAAAATATTGTTATATCTTGTTAAACAATATTTGAAAAAAAAAGTAAGTAAAAATTTAAATGGGTCATAAATGGATTATTAGGTATACCTATGCACATTTATGACCCGTCTATTTTAGTCCATTCATCAACCTGTTATAAATTAGTTGAATTAATTATATTTATTGCCCAATTATGACTCGCTCAAATTCATACGAATCACCCATTTTAAAATCAAACATCACCCGAAGTCCAAACAGGATTGCATCCATCTATATTCTATGGGCGGTGTATGATGACAATAACAGAGAGCAAGTAGAATCACTCCAGGAATAAAGAATTGGAAGTGAAAAATTTAATTGTATTCACTAGGGAGCATGGATTGTGAACCTAGTGACATTGAAATTTCCAATCATAGCGGACTTTTGCGATCTCATTGCTCATTCTAATACTAAAGTATGCTTACCTTTACTCAATGGTTTCGAATAAGTCAGTGCCCAAATGGTCATGAATCATCTAATCAGAGCTGCATCTGCCTTTTGGAAAGATAAAACATATACAAACATCAATGTCCTACATCATCTTTTTTTCATGATGTATATCATCTACTTGCATATCTTTATTCGCAAATTCTTGTCACATTTGTTCCACATTGAGGAGCAAAATATTTAGAATCTGCCTAATTGCCCTAGTTATATCACACTACCTTTTCTGTACAAGAAGAATTAACTTGGATTATATTGCAAATCAATCATTCCTTCTCCCTTGAAAGTATAAGGGGTCAAAACAATAAAGGACAAAGGGCTACAAATGAAAGAGAAAAAAAGAAGAAGAAAGGAAGGGAAAAGGTCTTCTGTACTATCCATCGTTTAAGGAGAATGATAAAACTAAGAATGGGGTTTTTGTGGCTTTTGAGGGGTTTGGAGAGTAATGGTTTCAAGTCACGGATATGGCTGGGATATAGGAGGTTAGTAGGTCACACTAGGAGGGAACTCAGGATCAACGCGTGAGTGGGTTATTGTGAGTATTTTATAAGTTTTTGAAGAACTTGAAATACTTTTTCACCTTTTTATTACTTTACTTACAAATTTACTCTTTAAAAGAAGTCCTAAAGTGATTGTTATGATAGAAGTACCTGCAAGAGCATCCAACCAATGTACAACCGTTTATGAAATAGTACAACTAACTCCTAAATAACTAACATGATGCTAGATACAAAATTTAGTGAATAATTTTCCCATTCCAACAAAAATTTTAGTCACTCCACCTTTAATGAAATTGACATAAACACCTACACAATATGCTTTGGTACAAAATTTCCCCTCTAATAACTTGTCTCTTCAATTTTCTTTCAATTTCCTTTGTTGTCGCATCAGCCATAAATTTTCTCCTGCTATTGATTGAAAAAAGTCCCGATAGTGAAGAATACATTCAACCGACTTTGTTCAACTAAAAGAGAGGATTCGAGTTGCAGACCCAGTAAAAAAGAAAAAGAAAAAGAAGTTGCAGATTGTCTTTCATTCGAAAGAGATTAATTTGTACTAGTTTTGTGATTCGAATATGTCTATTACATTTAATCCTGTTCATTGTTATTTAATTAGATGGAATTTCATGACTTTAAACCATGTTTTTTGGCAGTAACAAAAACTGCTGTGCAAGTAACCACGAAGATGCAAATTGATCATTGTGCCTTGGGATAATCTTGGCATTTAGAGAACTTAGGTCGTGGGTCTCATTTTTTTTTTTTGGGGCAGGTCTTAGATGTTTTAAATAAGGGTGGACTAATAAATTTTTTTCTTGAAGTACCAACATAACTACTCTTGTAATTTTGTATTATGGCTATGCCTATCGAACTCAACACATTGCCTCAATTTAATTGTTCCACTCAAACCTTCATTGACGCACTTCCAACCTGAAATATCCAATATCTGGTGTTTATAGTTGCCGTGTGGACTAGAGTGGGTGGAGCTACTGTCCTTAGAAGTTGTAGCACAACCATAAGGTGTGTTTTGAAGGATTTTTTTTTTTTTTGCAAACTTACAAAAATACTTAATTTTACAACGCACATCCCAAAATACTCAAAAACATATACCCATTTTCCTATTCTATTCACCACCTTTTCTAACCATTTCCACTTTCACCCACCTTCGCCCCCATCTCAGCCAACCACCACAGCCGTTGCAACATCTGCTACTGCCGCCACCACCCATCTCAGCCAACCACCACAGCCGTTGCATCTGGGAGGGAAAATCTAGTCGTGCAACTAGAGGGGAGACAGAGGAGGGCGGAGCCGGGGGGGGAAGGACAGGGGATGAGGAGGAGAAGGGAGAGATGGGGCAAGAAGGAGAGGGAGGGGTGGTGGCAATGGCGGCAAGAGATGGCGGATGGAGGGCAGTGGGCAGGGGTAGGAAAGGAAGAAAAAGAGAGGAAAGAAAGAAAAAGGAATAAGGAAAAAAAAAGGGAAAATCAGGTTATAAGATAGCAACAAGCAAGGATGTCCTGCCAGGAATTTTGAGTTAGTCCTAAGATGGATGAAGAAAAGTTTCAGAAGACAGCATGATGAATGAAATACTTGCTTGTTAAAAAATCCAAAAAGAAAAAAAAATCAAAGAAAAACTAATTTAAGGATATTTATGGAGAAGGACTGAGAAATCAACTACTTTTCTAGAAACATACATGTCTTTTATGTTATTATTTTGACTAACACACTAGTGACTTTCTCACAGCACTTACCCTTACCACTGACTCAGATTTTGTTGGTTGCCCTGTGTTCAATATAGAAAACTGTGAGTTCAATTACAGTTTACGGTTTGAAACGTACGAATCATTTCGGTTAAGTTTGTTCAATGATGGCTAATGACGTCAAACATTTCGGCTAAGTTTTTGTATATGGGGGTTGCTAAAAGACAATCATGTCCTCAAATACTTAATCTATTGCCAATATTACACGTGGAGCCAAATAATTTCAATTTTCCTTTTTCTCTCTCAATTATCCTAATTAAAAAATTCTTTTCATGTTCAAATACAAAAGGTTATTTTTAGTGAAAAATATGTGATTAATATAAAAAATTGAATGTATATTTAGAAAAAGTATTTTATCCAATTTCTATTTTTATCAACAATTCTTCATTCTACATTCATTGTTCATAAAATTAATTGTTTAGTAAATATATTATACTCTCAAATTTCTTTAGTTTTTCTTCTCTATCCTTATTAACAAATTCTTTTCATGCTTAAAGAAAAGTTTGTTATTATATAATAAATTCGTAAAATTGATTTATGTAATTTCTATTTTTGTTAACAATTAATGCATCTCTAACAACTTGGTACTTAAACTTTGACAAGAAGAAATCTTACCATGCATTAATTGTAAATAAAAAATAACAATGACATAAACTATACTAAAAATAAGAGAATAAGCTATAACAAATCAAAAGCAGGTCAAAGGTATTTTAAATATTTATAGATTATGCGATGGTTAAAGGCAGTAATGGCTTTAAAGAATAAAGAAGAAAAGGGGTAAAAAGGCAAGCGATATTGCCAAAGCAATTATCTTCCTACCATAGCGTATTTTACTCAAATGGCAAAATTACCCTCAATCAATCAACTTTATATAATGTTCATTGATTTTCCTAAGATTCATTATACATTAATTACCTCTCTTTTCTCTCTCTAATTAAGTATTTCTAGTTAGGGTCTCTCACTTTTCTTCCTATTATTCTCATTTCTCTCTTTCTAACTCACATATTAATGGATCTCTTATTTTATAATTAAATGACTAGTTTTTGCTTTAATCTTCTCTTGCATCTTCCTACGCACTCTTTTAATTCTAAATCTTTTATTTACTCTTTTATTTATTTTTTGCAAATAGAACTTCATTTAACCCCAATAAATTTTTGTTTAAAATAAATATTGTTATGATATCATTGTAACTCAACACATTATCATAAAAGTTTTTTGACATGCAACATGCATTTTTCTGCTTACATTATAAAAAATTTAATAAAAAATGCATTTTTCTTTTGAATTATGCTTGTTATCATGTCTCTAAACCATAGTTATTAAACTCGGCCCAGCCCGTGCGGTCGAACCGGTGACCCGGCCATGAAACCGGGCCGAGTTACTAATTAGATCGGAGTTGCAAAGAACCCACTTGGACTCGCTCGACCGGACGGTTTAACGAGGAAACCGCTGGAACCAGCGGTTATTGATAAACCTGTTGAAGTTACTGTTTTACCCAATTTTTTTATTTTGACCATTCACACTACATGGGCATTATCGTCTTTTCGCTACATTTTTAGCCAATTAGAAGAGAAAATCAGAAAAATTGAAGAGGGATTCGGCCGTCATTGGGGATTTAGGCATTCTTTTCTTCTTTGTTTCTTTGAGAACGAATTGAGAGCGCAGAGATTAGTTGCTGCTCTGATCATTTTCCGTTGTTTTGTCGGCAGCTTTGATCAATTTTTCTTTCCTTTGCTTTGCTAGTTGCTCTGAGAGTCTGAGGCAAGCAATTGGAAGTTCGAAGTTTGAAGTGGAACTCTAGAATTCTTCTTGAAGCTGCCGCTGCCATTGAAGCCTTGAAGCTTTGTTGCCGGTAAGCCAGTGAAGCCTTGCAGCTGGGCACACACCACGGCACCAGTGATGCAAGTAAGTAATACTCCAGCAGTCCAGCTTTCTGCTCATTTTTAGGCTTTTAGCTTTAGTCAATTTTAGAGTTCAGCTTCCCTATGTAGCTTCCCTGCGCATCAAAATTGAATCATAGTAGCCATTAAACAAATGCAGAGTTTGTGAATAGAACCAAGAATCTGTTATTGACTAATTTAATAATTTTTAGACTTTTTAATTTTTTCCAATATGAAGACTGTTAGCACTCTTCTTGCCTTGGCTGCTTAGAGACATCTCTTTAGTTCATCTTAGAGAATGGAATTAGGAGTTCTATTTTGGTTTTGTTGTAGGTCGGTTATCTCTTCAATCTGGAATTATATCTCTTGTTTGCTTTCTGGTACCGGTTTAAGTTCCTTTGTTCAAAACTTCAAATCAATATCTATGTCAGGCTTCTCTTCCTGGTGGTCCTGTCCTGATTCCTAATATGCCGATTCCTATTATTCAAATTACTTGTGTGCGTGTTCCTTAATAGTATGCCGATTCCTTTGTTCCTTAATAATATGCCGATTATTGTTATTGGTTGCAAGTTTGATTAGTCTGGTGCTTTCTTTTCTGGCTTAACCATGAGGCCATGACTATTGGAATCTTACAGGAGGCAACCGTTGTACCCTGCCTTCTAGCTCTTAGACTTTGAGGAAGGAGCGAGCTAATCCTTGTTCCGTTAGTTGACTTTTTGCCTGTGGCTAATCTTTTTTGCTCTAGCTCTGCGGCTGATTTTTTTTTTCCCTTAGTTGAATCTAGTTCTTACAGTTTTTGCCTGCGACTAATTTTTTTAAATAAAAGATATGTTTTATTACTTTTCAGATATTTGTAATGGACTCTATTGGAGAAACACCGTCTCAAACACCAAGTATAGAACCAACACCTAATACATCAAATTCTCAAAATCAACCTCTAACAAGGGGAAAGACGGACCCTGCATGGTCTCATTATAAAGAAGATTCTGTATCCAACAAAAAAAGTTAAGTGCTTGGTATGCATTCATTGTGGAAAAAGAATTTGAGGAGGTGGTATCAATCGATTCATGCAGCACCTTGCAGGCGTAAAAGGGGAGACAACACCTTGTCCGAAGGTTGATGAACAGATTAGATTTGAAATGCTAGAAAACTTGAAAGCTGTGGAAAGTAAGAAAAGAAGCTTGAAAGAACGCTCAAGGGGAAGTGATTTATATGGTCAAGATCTAAAACAACATGAAGAGGAGGTATACATGCAAGATGCAGAAGATATTCAAGAGATTCAACCACATCTCACTACTGAAGTTTCAAAAGGAAAAAAAGTTCTTCAACAACACAAAAAAGAAAAAACAATAGGGACTTTTTTATGCCAAGAGCTACTCTAGGAGGTCAACCATCCATCAAAAGTGTGATGCAAAGCAAAGAAGCTAAAGAGAAGGTTGACTTGGTAGTTGCGAAGTGGATGATTGATGCTTCCATCCCCTTCAATGCTGCAAACTCTGCATATTATCAAACAATGTTTGATGCTACTTGTTCTTTTGGAGCTGGTTACAAAGCGCCTAATTTCTATGACTTGTGTGGCTATTTATTGACAAAAAATGTTAAGCAAGTTAAGAATTTTGTTAATAGCTTTCGTACAACTTGGAAAGAAACTGGATGTACTATTATGGCTGATGGATGGACTGACCAACAAAGGAGAACTCTCATCAACTTTCTAGTTTATTGCCCTAGAGGAACTATTTTTTTGAAATCAGATGATGCCTCGGATGCTTCTAAGACTGCAAAGATGTTGTATAAGCTGTTTAGAGAAGTGGTTTTATTTGTTGGGGTGGAAAATGTGGTACACTTCATCACTGATAATGTTGCCAATTATGTTGCTACTGGAAGATTATTAGAAAGGGAATTTCCAACACTTTATTGGTCTCCATGTGCTGCTCATTGCCTAAATTTGATGTTGCATGATATGGACAAGTTAGATGAGGTTAGTAAAGTGGTTGGACATGCTTCAAAAATAACAAAATACATTTATAATCATTGTTATCCATTGCATTTGATGAGAAAACACACTGGTGGAAAAGAAATTATTCGGCCTGCTCCTACACGTTTTGCTACTAATTTCATTGCATTGCAAAGTATTTTAGTGAAAAAAGATGCTTTAAGAGCTATGGTGACTTCAAAAGAACGGACTCTTTCAGCATTTGCTAAGGAGAGTAAAGCAAAAAAATTTGTGGATCTTGTGCTAGATTCTATGTTTTAGAAAGAATGTGCTGCAATAGTTCAATTAACTGAGCCTCTTGTTCGAGTTCTAAGAATTGTTGATAGTGATGAAAGGCCAGCTATGGGATACTTGTATGCTACCATGCATAGAGCCAGAGAAGAGCTTTTGAGAAGATTCTCAAGAAAAAAAAAACAATTGATCCTTTCTTAAGAATAATTGATTCAAGATGGGATAGTCAGTTTCACAAAAATCTTCATGCTGCCGGTTATTGGCTCAATCCTGCTTATCAATATAATTCTCTTGATTTGGAAAAGCACAGGCACGCAACATCAGGACTTTTGGATATGATTGAGAGATATTCTTATGCAAATGCTAATTTGATGAGTAATTTGACCGGAGAGATGAGATTATTTCGTAAGGCTGAAGGTGATTTTGGTAGAGTTTCTGCTATACGAGATTGTGATGTCATGCTTCCAGGTACCCAAAAATTAACTTCATTTTTATTGATGATTTGATTTTAATTGTAAAATACTATAATCTGACTTTTTTTCTTTATTTATTGCAATAGATGAATGGTGGACATGTTATGGTAGCACTACACCTAATTTGCAAAAACTAGCTATACATGTTCTAAGCCAAACTTGTAGTGCTTTTGGCAGTGAAAGGAATTGGAGTTTATTTGAGCATATCCACTCAAAGAAGAGAAATAGATTGGAGCATCAAAAACTAAATGATTTGGTTTATGTACACTACAATTTAAGATTACAACAAAGGTAAACTACATTTTGCAATCTGATTTTTGTTTTAATATGATGACATTTGTTATTTAACTAGTTTTAATGTTTTGTATTATTAGAAATGCAAGGGGTAGAAATTATGATCCTATTGATTTTGAGGACTTTAGCGCCAATGAAACTTGGATTTTGGATGATGAACCTTCACAGTTGACTTCAGCTGAATTAGAAAGTTTTAGGAATGAAATAGCTACATTTGCTATCAGCCGACAAAGTGGTGAGTTATTCTATTTGAGCCATATGCTTGCTTATTCTTTGTTTTTGGTTTTTGGCTAAATATTATCTAAATTTAGTGAATGATTCATTGATTTTTGTACTTATGTAGATGAAACTCTAAATTTGGATGATTTGGACACTGGAGATGAAGATGAGACCAATAATGAAGAGAATGTTGAAAGAAATGATCTTAATGCAGGCTGTGATGTAAACGAACTTGGTGGTACTGAATTTGGCAGAAGTTGGGAACCATGGGCATGAATAATAGATGGAATGAACTACTCAAGTGGTAATTGTGGTGTTGTTTATGTTTATGACTTTATGTTTGGTTGTATTGAATTGGTCGTTTATGACTTATGTTTCATGGTTTGATACTTAGATTTATCACTTATATTTGTGTGTAATTTACTGATTTTAGTTTGAATTCATGAATTGTGGATCACATATGGTTATGGATTATGTGTGTGAAATGAACTATGAAGTATGAACTACGAACAGGTTATAACTTGTTAAGATTTAAGAATTTCTGTACTTATATTATAATTTACATGTTTATTTAATTATATTATATATATTTTTTATTATATATTGTGACTCGACGGTTCAACCCGTGACCCACCAGTTGAACCACTGATCCGTCAACCCGATCCTCTTGTTGGGTTGATGTCTAGGTTGGTTTTAATAACTATGCTCTAAACAACTAATATTGTTAAAACTCTATCATCTTTTTCTTTTATACTTGTCTTATAAATCTTGATTTTTATCTTTTATCAAATATTCACATTTATCTTGTAAGACTTTATTTCTATCAAGTAACATTATATGTCCCATGAATATTGAAGGGAAAGTAAGACTTTTTTTGGGATTATTTTTTTTGGGATTATTTTCAAGTTAAACTATTATTTACTTTGTCTTAAATTACATTGTTCGAAAAAAGAACCTTTTGAATAAAATTTTAAAAATAGAAAAACATAAGAGCATGTAGAACTAGTATAGAGAAATTATTAAAACCAAGATCAATTTAGTAAACCTTGAAAATAATTCATGAATTAATGTGAGAGAGAGAGAGAGATAGAGAAGAATGTGAGTGAGTAGGAAAAAAGTTAAATTAGAGAGAGAAGAAGAGAAGTAATTATTGTTTAATGGATCTGAAAACATCAAGAAAAACTATCATGGATTGGCTGTGCTACACATAGCTAGTGGCCCACCGAAGGATGATGCATTTGTAGTTCTGGAATTGGTTATGTAATGAGTTGTGCTCTTAAACTTTTAGTTATATTTCTAATAGATAAAGAATAAATCACGATTCAATGATGAGCAACAAACCAAATGAAGTAAAGAACATAACAAGAAAAAGCATATATACCAATTGCATATCTCTTAAATTTTCAATGTGGATCGTTGCATATCCCTTATATATAAATTGTTGTTTTAGAGTTATAATTAACATCATACTTATGTTTAAACTAATAAACATTGATTTTTTTTTATTTTATAAAGTGAAGTACTTAGTATTTCATATTAGAATAGCATTTTAGAAATTTGAAGGAAGAGATGTATATAAATATGTGAATTTTGTAAATGCTAGGGGTCTAATGTAATAGAACTTTACAAAATTATTGATATGAAAGGAGCAGATAAGTGTTTTTAAGAAATTGAGGAGGGACAAACAAAGCGTAGAAGTGGAAAACACTAAAGAATTATACGGTAAGTCTTTTCTATAATTTCATACTATTTGAGGGAGAACAATTGCCTACCCTCAAGTGCACGTAGTCAAAGTAACAAGTGCATAGATTGATTGGTAATTATACAAGAAGATTAATTGTTAATTAGAATTAGAAATTCAATTGATTAAATCTAAGGTAACAGTATATTGGCATCACACATTAGGCGAACTAATATATTATCGCAGGAATGATAATTAACAAAGAAAAAATCATAAGCTATTTATCAAAGTTTATATGTAATAACATAGAAGTGGATTAATATATCAAGGCATCAGATCTCCTGGCACTACTTAAGTAGATATTAAGCGGGTGGGAACTCTCTAATCAAAACCATTTCACAAACACTGAGTCCAGATATGGCAAAATCATATATACCGATTCCAGTTGGCTGGTCCAACATCTCTTATTGCAAAAGTGCAACAAGAAAAAAAAGATAATCAAGGGATAAAGTATACTTAACTACTATACTATATTTAACCACAAGCACATGTCAGAAGGAAAAAACTCTTACAACAAATCCACAAAGAACAACAACATTATTGGTGGCAAAATTGAAATTCGATACAATAGACAACACGGCAGGGGGAAATGACAAGTGTATATTTTGCCTAATATTTTGTACATATTTTGGATGGATTGTGGTGGAATTGGGCTTAAAATAATGATGAGAATTGCTATTTTGATGATTAAGTAATAACTAGTTGATGTGGTAGACAAAGTATGAAAAATTGTGTGAAAATGGAAAAAATTTATTTGTTAAATTGGTTGTGGCAAGAAGACAAGATATACGACATCGGATACCTAGTCTCAGAGAAAATATACGACGCAAGATAGAAAGAGTCAAGCCAAATATTGTACTAGATAATTTTAGAAGAAGGGATGTTCAGTATTAAACGGCACCGGATAGTGAAATTCAGTTTGGATGTTGCGTCGTATACTTGAGTGGGAAAAATCTCCAAGTTGTGCAACTTGCTGCAAACTTTTCAGCTCTTTTTCTGGTGACAACTAGGACGTCTTGATAGCTTCTAGTTGGGTCTAAAACATTAACTTTTCTCACCTTTTTGCAATTTTATGTCATTTTAAATATCCAATTATGTCAAGAAAAGGGTAGATGAAGACTTTTGGGGAAGGATGCTTCTTGAAGACGATAAAAAGCACTTTTGTTGGGATATATCAAGAAGGTAGAATAGAAGATAGGAGTTACTTTCTCAGACTAGAACTTGCATTTTCTCTCTCTAGAATAGAATAGGACTTTTAGCAAAAATCTTGATGAACTTTTGATGTAGTCTTGGCATCTTGAAGACAAAGGAGAATTTGGAGCTTGGAGATCCTGGTTCCTTCAACCGAATAAGCATTTTCTTCTCTCTTTCTCTTTATTTCTTTGGATATATGTTGGGATTCATCAAAGATTTAAGATTTATGTATTTATTCTTCATGTCTAGCTAATATATTTGTTCTAGGTGTGGATATATTCTTCATGTATATTTGTTCTATATTAGACTAAAGAACACCAAAAGAATTTAAAACCGAAAAAATCAAGAAGACCCAAATGGAAGAATGCAGACAATTAAACCTTCCACTAATGTTGTAAGAGTGAGATAGCCATTACCAAAGCATAATTCAATTTTTATTTCACTACCCACAAACTCAACTCATTTAATTGAGCGGTAAATTAATTTAAGGGTTAAATATATCAACAGGAAATTACTAAAAGCTGTATGTGTTTTTACCATATGCATCACTAATTTCAACCAAGCACTCATATTACTAAAACAATCCTCCATGGTTAAACATCTACCAAAGACACATGTCCCACCAAGCGGTCAATTTTAGATGACAATTGTTAGTAAAAGAAGTGTTATAGCAACAAACCAATCAAAGAATGCCAAATTAGTTTAAATTGTCTACGTGGCACTTCTTGGTGAAGGTAATTTTAGGTTTTTATACAATAGTTAGATATATGGAGTTGATTGATTGAGGTTTGAGAGAACATTATTGCTTTGAAAATATTGCCAATCGGATGAAAAAGATATAAAGAAGAAAAGTTAAGAAACATCAACATAGAACTTAAAATGTTGACTTTACTGTTAGATAACTGTTAAAAGAATTTATGGCATTAGTCATGAAGGAGCATTGTGCACATTTCGTGAATATAAGGTTAGAGTGCCAATTGCCCTTATTTATAGGAGCCCAATATGTTATCAAGAGCAATTAGGATTGAGTATGTTTTCTTTACTAGGATCTTGGACTACATACTTCTTCTCTTGTTTGATTTTACAGGCTATAAGTTTTGAATCTTGGATTTGCTTAAGCATTCTAAAAACAAAAGGCAAATGGTATAAAAATGAAAGTGTCTCCTCCTAAAATGAATGTTAAAAGTTGAAATTTTCTATTTTGTTTGTTTTATTCTTTTGTCCAAAACATACATATTCCACATTCATTCTTGATGTGACTAACCGAATTAGATGCTAGCTAGACAAAATGTTTCCTAAGTTTCATATTTAATTTCGAACCTAAATAATTTTGTAGACTGTTGCAAGATTGGGAAGCAAGTAGCATGCATGCATACATACATATATACATACATATATATATGTGTATGTATGTGTGTATATATGTATGTATTGGTAAGTAGTATACATATTTGAATACTAATTGATCTAGTACCATATGATCAATTAAACAGGAGATGTTGACTCCAACAATTAGAGATTCCAGATTCAAATTTTTATTTTCCACTCCTCCTTAATTAACCAAAAAGAAAGACAAAAAAAATTAAACAGTAGATGCTTTAGGAGCTAGGCATCCAACAAAAGTAGATCGTCACTTGCCACCTTCACAAGCATCTACTAATATTTGCCTATATTCATATTCTCATATCCTCTTTGGGGAACCTATATTTTTGCCTACCCTTAACATGATTGATGGATTCTTGCTGCGATGAAATTTACCTGATTTGATTGTTATCTAAGGTCTTGTTGCCAAACCAGAAAAATCATACCCAAGTCAAGCTCTATATTTGCGAGGGAGCCCAAAATATTGTGGCAAATTTTTGAAATAATTAATTTAGGGCCATAAAAACACACACTATCTTGAAAACTTTTACAAGTATTTTAGGTTGTCCCCTTCATCGTCCAATTAGATTAATCACATCCTAGACTTTTCAATCTAAGACGTTTAATCAAGTAGTCCGAAATTGAACGTTATTTCATTATACTACAAGCATCACGGTACAATAAAATAGTGAATAAGCCTTCCATAAAAGCAATACTTGGTTAATTTACATTGAAAAAATTATTGAGGACATATTTGTCATGTTATCCTGGTACATGTGGCAACGAAATGGTTGATGTCATTGAGGACTTTTTTTTTGTGCAAAAATGCACTTACATGGTTGTATCGAATTCAATGGTTGATTCCTAGGTTAATTGGGAAATATTTAGAATGTTTTCCAGCTGATTGAGCCAAATGGTCATTAAAGACCACAAAGTGAGAAAAAACTTAGTTTGTTTGGATAAGAGTTTATTTGGATGATTTATTTGAGATAATTACTGTAGCACTTTTTGTGATGTGATGTATGAGATAAAAAGGTGATTAGGAAGATAAAAAGGTGATTAAAATTTGTGAAGTAAATTTTTTTTATTTGAAATCAAAGTTGTCCAAACAAACCCTTTGTTTCTTGAAGGGCTATTCCATACTTAACCCTTAATTATATGCAATTATCTGATTCTGCGAATACAACAACATTTATTATGACGAACGAAAGAATGTTGGAATCTGTGAAAACCCCAGGCATGAACAAGTGTTAAGTACTGTAATTATCCAATTAATCTCATCTTTTGGGTCGCAATCAATGATTATTTAACCTCAACTCCTAATCATTTTTAGAGACATAAATATGTGGCACATCGATCGTAGGGTTATCAAAAAGCTTCCATAATTTAGCTTTGTCTAGACAGTTAATGTTTCTTATTGGAATGAGATATTTGCTTTTCATGAAATGACAAGTGCATATGTTAGATTTTTATCTGATTGAGTGAATTGCAGTTTTAGACGCCATACAATGACCTATGTGTATAAGTTGCCCCAAAGTTTTGGCCTTTGCAAATGTGATTCCGAACATTTTGAATTTTGCACGAATCTAGAACAATTAATGGAATTAATATCAAAATAACAAATAGTCAAATCGAATTGGTGATCTTTATTTTACTTAAGAAATAAAAAAATTCATTTTCACACAAAATTCTTAATAGGTTTTATTTTTTATTAAACAGATAATAAAACAAAAATAAATTTAAGGAAAATTTTTTTTATTCAAGAAAGAACTAGAAAACTTCTTTTTTGCACAAATTTCTTTTTAGTAGCTTTTATTGTTTAAATAATAAAAATAAATAAAAGAATAAAAATAAATAAAGAAATTATGGTCACACAAGATATAAAATTTTTTTTTCAAGTTATTACTTAAAATATAAAAAGAAACAAAAAGAAGAAAAAGATGCATAGAAATTGGTCAAGCGAGAAACTAAAAAGTTTATTTTTTTGCAAATTTCTTTTTAGAAATTTTTTATTTTTATTGAAAATATCAAAAGAAATAAAAGAACAAGAAAATAAAGAAATTGTGTTCATTCAAGAAATAAAACTTCTTTTTTCATGCAATTTTCTTTTCTAGCAGAGATAAAAGAAATCAATTGTGAAGAAGAAATAAATAAATTTGTTCAGTAAAGAAAAGAAAAACTTGTTCCTTCACACAAATTTCTTTGTTAGTGGACTTTAGTTTTTTTTTTGTTTGAAGAATAAATAGAAAGAAAAGAAGAAAAATAAATAAAGAAATTTTGTTCATGCAAAAAAATTTTAGAAAGAAAAGGAATTTTAATTAGCTTTTTCTCGTGTTTTATTATTAGAATATTTAGTACACTCCTTTGCATCTCATCTCACAATGAAACTTTTTTTTTTCAATAAGGCACTTTTTGTATTATTATTTTTGTCAAGAGGTCAGGAGTACTACTCCTGTACATGTATCCTTTTGGAATGAATGTAAGGGAAATACTTAACATCTAAATAGGAAATGCCTTTCACTCCCCTAGGCAGCGTGGTAGCATCATAAATGGCTGATTGATGGGTAGAAGCCGCCTGTTTTGCTAGGGCATCCGCTGCTGAGTTGACCTCCCTGTAGCAATGTTCCAAGATGAATTCTGCCTTGGTCATCACTTGTTGTATTCGTATAATGATGCCATCAATCCTCCAAGGTATAGGGGAAGTTTGTCACACCGAGCTAAGCAATTGTTCTGAGTCCACATGCACTGCCACCTTCGGAAACCCCATTGTTGAGCAAAGTTGGAGACCCTCCAAAAGAGCCATTGCCTCCGACTCCATATTGGTATGGAATCCAAAGAAAGAAGAGAAAGCCCGCTTTACTTGACCATTGTGGTCCCGTATATTGCCCCCCCGGAGTACCCTGGATTGCCGAGAGAGGAGCCATCTACATTCAGTTTCATATAGGGCTGAGACGGCATAGACCAATCCAAAGTAGTAATCACCACTACATGAGACTGCCGGAGAGCAGGAAGTAGACCGAAATGGTGCAAGGAAATGTCTTCAGGACCAGAGGAAAGAAAAGGGTGAGCTGTACCAATAACGCTAAGTGACCAAATGACTTGGCAGTAAATATGAGCAGGCGACACGCCAACATTCTCGTAGATAGGCTTATTTCTCACCTTCCATAACTCCTAACAAATAACCAAAGGCAATAGCTAGACTAGGGTGGCCTTGAGCGATCGTCCTAATGAACATGACCACCAACCTTGTAATTTCTGTGGGAGCAAATCTGTAGTGGCCATGTGAAGGCTGAGTAGTTGCTCCAACCGTGCCCAAACTTGGCTAGCTATTTGACATTCAACAAAGCAATGAGCCAGGGTATCTTCATGATCACAGAAGGAGCATTTTAAAGGTAGCTGAAAATTGAACTACCTCAATATGTCCGGAAACAGAAGCATGCAGTTCAACAGTTGCCACGTGAAAATAGAGATCTTTGGTGGAATCCGCCGATCCCAGATTAGCATCTGTGAAATTAAAGAATTAGCAGGTTGCCGAAGCTTCTCCAACACTGATGAAACTTTGAAACACCCATCCGAGAAGGGTGTCCAAACTAAACGATCCCTGACATTAGAGGTGTGGAGTTGGGAGGCGAGAATTTGTTGCATTTCCTCCATTGTAAGTGATGCCTGGACATCATCTAACTGCCATACGTTCCTGACAAGAAAGTCCGAAACTTTGGCCGCTGGCAGCGCAACCTGGTCTTTGTGTTTGGCTAGAGGCCCTGTCCCCAACCAATTCTCAAACCAGAATGAAAAGCTACCATCTCGAATCAACACTTGCATGTTTTTTCCTCCATAAAATCTCGTGCTCTCAGTATTCTTTTCCAGAGCCGTGACTTGGAAGTTCTCACCGGCGCTATTGTCACATGATCCTCTAATGGTGCGTGTTTGGACAACATATAGCGGGTCTAGAGTGAGTCGCTTGTCCCTAACTTCCATCATAACTTGCACCCAAAAGCCGCTAACACCTGAGTATGCCTAGAAACCCCTAACCGATCTTGACCACAAAACATTTAATATCTCTATCTCTATTTGAAACTTAATGGACTATATTGATTGAAACTCTAAGCATTAGGAACAAAAAATTCAAAACTTTTTACCATTTTCTACTCTTATTTTCTTTAAGGGATAATTTCACAAACCTCTCTTGAGGTCTGTGGCAATTTCACTTAACACCCTTTAACTTTAAAAAATATCATTTGCCTCTCTTATTTTTAACTTTTTGTAATATTATCAACCCATTTCAAAATATATTATTTAAAAACTTATTATTTAAAAACTTATTTTTGGAAAATGTCCTACTTTCCATTTTGAGATGTCCCAAAATATTTGTCCTGTTAAGAAAGTCAAAACATCTTTTAGTCTCTCTTTCCAATATAGCCCTTCTTTCTAATCATATGCATATTACCATTCAAATTCAAATTTTGAATTTTTGGGTATAAAATTGAAAAGAGAAGTACAAACATCACAATCAAATCACTATTCTTCAAAAGTTAGATTCTCGAACAGGACTAAATAATTGGGACGGAGGAAGTAATTTTTTTCAAAATTGAAAGTATGTAATAAAAAGTTGAAAATAAAGATAAATTGTATAAATGTGTTAATTTGATAGACATAATACAACAATAGGTATTTTGACATAACAAAATTGGTTTTAAGAATATATATTCAAAGTGTTTTCAAGCCAAAAAAAAAAGGTTATTCCTTTCTTTGAAATGTTTTTGGTCAATAGGTATTATTCCTTTTTCCAAAATTTGACAATTTTTAAAATTTTCTAAATTTCTTGTTTAGATTGATGGCTTGAACACTAGAAAAAAGAATAAAATGAGTATGTTTACAAACTCATTGGAGTTTTGCCAATTTCAAAATTTTTTTTTTAATTCAAAAGGTGCTTGTGGATGAATTTAAGGATTTATGAATTTTGTACAAGTTTTTTGAATTTTCTATTGTTTGTCTAGATCAATGGCTTAAAAACTTAAAAAATATAAATTCTTTACTATATATTTAGAATATTATTTGAGGTGCTTTTAAAGTGTAAATGTTATTTTCTTCATTGTAAAATTCTCAAATAACTTTACAGATTTTCTAATAACACCAAAATTATTAATAGGTCTTTCAACCTTGTTAACACCTTGTAATTCCTAATTTAAAAAATTATATCAGCCGAGTTTTCAAAATTTGAGAGATTAATTAGATTTGTTATGAAACTAAATTAGTTTACAAGAAAAGGGCAATATTGGAATGAAAATGTATTCTCTATCCTCTAATGACTTTTTAATAATATATTTTGAAATGGGTTGATAATATTACTAAAAAGAAATAAGAAGACAAGTGATATTTTTCAACATTCAGGAGTCCTAAGTGATATTATCACAAACTTGAGAAGAGGCTTTCGAAATTATCCGTTTTTTCATTTGTCCCAAGTTCAGACAAAGTGCGAAACATTGAAGACCACTGTAAGGATCGAAAACAACTAAGTGGAAGAAATAAGCAATGTAAAGATCACACATGTAACAATAAATAAATAAAAAGGAAAGAATTGCAAACTAATTAACTACCCAACTCCTCTTGAGCTTGTAGATTAATTCAAACAAACTTCTTCAAGTTGATGAATTACAATCACTCTTGTGTACAAAGGAAGGTTCACCTCCTCCTTGCACCGAACTCCACTCAGTCAAATTAGGAAGTTTTACTATCTCTCAAGACAACCCTCACAGAGTTACACTCATGAAGTATTCACTCACAAATGAAAAGTTTACAATGAATCTCACACCACTAAGACTACAAATCTTTTTTGGAGAGTGTTTTCTCACTAAAACTACTCTAAATCTTTTGTATCTTCTGTGTGCAAAAGTTGTTTGAAAATTCTAACCATACTCTATTTATAGGAGACCAACAAAATGCTTCATTAATACTTTCAACGGATAGAAAGTAGCTGAAGAGTCAACTAGCCGTTGGAGTATCGGACGTCCGGTACTCCTGTTTTTTGCGTCCGACAGCAGACAGTGAATTTGAGAATTTTTCTTCAATTCTATTGGACGTCCGGTGCAAGCTCTTTGTGCGTCCGACAGCAAACAAAGAGATTTGAGAAATCATCTTGTTTCTATCGGACGTACGATCGAGACATATTCAGCGTCCGATGGTTTCTTCGACTTTGAAGAATCCTATCGGACGTCCGATGCTAGCGTCTGATCGAGGTCAGTGATCCAGGGGGAATGTCTTATTTCCTTCAGACGTCCGGTGGTGGAGTTCTTCATGCGTCCGAAGTTACGCAATGATTATCGGACGTCCGATCCAAGCGTCCGACAGCTTTCAGCAGCCTTTGTCCCTTTCAATTGCACTTGATCTTTGAATCTGATTTACTTCACAACTGAAAATATTTCTTGAAAAGATATTAGTATTATCCATTATTTTGTAAACATCAAAAATTAGGGACCAAGGTCAACATTCTCCCCCTTTTTGATGGTGACAAAACAATAGATGAAAGAAGGAAAAAGATTATGAGCAAAAATTCCCCCTCACTCATTGCATCCAAACTTATAATCTCAGAATAACTCCCGCTTACACATAGCATCAATTTCTCCCCCTTTTTGTCATCATAAGATGAGAGTAAAAACCAGTTACCAAAATCTAGCAACAATAACAGAGAATCCAATATTCCAAATAAAAACAGAGAAATGACAGCAATCACCAACATATCACAGAGAATTGATATCAAAAGAAGTATCAAACAGAGAAATAACAATCAAAATAAAAAGCAAATCATTATGAGATCAGCATTATTCTTTTTTCTTCCTTTAATTTTTTGGTTCTTGAGAGTTAGTATCATGTCTAACTATCCACATGCATTTTATGTCTCTTCTCATATTTTTTCTCACATAACAATCACTTTTCATGTAAGCTTTTTGACAACAAAAATTACACATAACCAAAGAGTTATTTACATGAATAGGTTTAATAAATCTTATTTGTCTTCTCTTATAAATAGCAAATTCATTTGAACCAGAATTTAACTTCTTCTCATGAGTGCCAAGATGAGCTTTTGATTTATTACTTTGAAAACAGTCTTATTTTTTATATTGGAGCAACTCATTTAAATTATTTATTCTTCTTTTCAAATCACCATGTTCCTTTTTGAACATTTCACAAAGTCTTATTTTTCTATCAAGCTCAAAGCGTAAAACAGTCTCACACTTTTTTAAAAATCATTTTCAGTTTTCAATTTTTTGTTTTGTTGAAAAAGATTTGCAATATCTTGAAGTAAAAAACTAATTTTCTGTTTTAACTCCTTGTTTCTAGTATAAGTAATTTCAAACTATCATGCAATTTAATAATGAAAGATTCAAGATCATCATCAGTTTCATTATCACTTTCAAATTGAGAGTTAGAAGATGTTATCTCATCATCTCCAATGGCCATAAAAGTCAATTGAGCAGATTCTTCTTCCTTTTCAATTTCACCATCGGAGTTGCACCCATTCCATGTGAATTGAAAATTGTTGAATCTTGGTTTTATTTCACCGTTCCTCTTCTTCATTGGACACTCACTCACGTAGTGTTCAGGTTGGCCGCATTCAAAGCATTTATCAGTTTACTTTTTATTGAACTCTTGCTTCCCTTTGTTTCTCGTATTGCTGAACTGATTTGGGAAAGAGTTGTTGTTTCCTCCTTTTCTGAACCTTCGTTTGTTGAGGATTCTTTTGAAACATTTTTCGATGAGAGATAGATCACTATCATCAGCTTCCGCATCTTCTTCATCTAAGGAGGCAAAATTATCTTCATCTTGAGATGCTTTTAAAGCAATGCTGCTTCTTACTTCCGCATTCTCTTTCTCTTGCATTTTGGACTTAAGATTCAACTCATAAGTGGTTAGAGAATTAATAAGAGATTCAATAGGCAAGAAATTTAGATCTCTAGTTTCTTCAATGGCAGTCACTTTACTCTCCCAATCCTTTGATAAAGCATTCAGAATTTTTCTATTTTTTCGCCAAGAGAGTATTCCTTTTCTAGCACCTCTAAATCCTTAATGAGATCATTGAATCGACAATACATCTTATCAATGTTTTCATGAGGTTCCATCTTGAACGATTCATACTTGGTAACCAGAATAGACTTCTTTTGTTCTTTCACATTCTCACTTCCTTCATGGATTTCTCTAAATTTGTCCTAAATTTCTTTAGCGGACTTACGATCCTTGACTCTAATAGATTCATTTGAATCTAAAGTACAATATAACATATTCATGGCTTTTGCATTTAAAGTGAGATGTGCTCTATCCACAGCAGTCAGTTCATTTCTAGTTTTTGGTCTAGATCTATGAGTATTTTCATTTATAAGAGAGGCATCATATGGACCTTCAGTAACAATAAACCAAAATTCAATATCAATTGATTGCAAAAATATAATCATTCTTTCTTTCCAACTCACATAATTTGACCCATTAAGCATAGGTGGTCTAATTAAAGAATGTCCTTCATAAAATATGGCATTATTGGTTGTCATTTTTACTTCTAAGCCGATTGAGTTTAATCTCAAGGAGACCAAGTTCTGATACCAATTGTAAGGATCGAAGACAATCAAGTGGAAGAGATAAGCAATGGAAAGATCATAAATGTAACAATAAGCAAATAAAAAGGAAAGAATTACAGACCAATTAAATAACCAACTTCTCTTGAACTTCTAGATTAATTCAAATAAGTTTTTTCAAGTTGATGAATTACAATCACTCTTGTGTACAAAGAAAGGTTCACCTCTTTCTTGCCCGAACTCCACTCTATCAAATTATGAAGTTTTACTATCCCTCAGTACAACCCTCACAGAGTTACACTCATGAAGTATTCACTCACAAATGAAAAGTTTACAATGAAACTCACACCACTAAAACTATAAATCTATTTTGGAGAGTGTTTTCTCACTAAAAGAATTCTAACTCTTTTATATTTTCGGTGTGTAAAAGTTGTTTGAAAATTCTGACTATATTCTATTTATAGGAGACCAATGAAGTGCTTCATTAATGCTTCCAACGGATAGAAAGTAGCTGAACAGTCAACTAACCGTTGGAGTATCGGACGTCCGGTACTCCTGTTTTTTGCGTTCGACAGCATACAGTGAGTTTGAGAAATTTTTTCAATTCTATCGGACGTCCGGTGTAAGCTCTTTGTCCGTCCGACAGCAAACATAGAGATTTGAGAAATCATCTTGTTTCTATCGGACGTCTGGTGGAGACATATTCAGCGTCCGATAGTTTCATCGATTTTGAAGGATCCTATCAGATGACCGATGCTAGCGTCCGATCGAAGTCAGTGATCCACGGGGAATGTCTTATTTCCTTCGGACGTCCGGTGGTGGAGTTTTTCATGCGTCCGAAGTTATGCAATGATTATCGGACGTCCGATCCAAGCGTCCGACAGCTTTCAACAGCCTTTGTCCCTTTCAATTGCACTTAATCTTTGAATCTGATTTGCTTCACAACTGAAAATATTTTTGAAGAGATATTAGTATTATCCATTGTTTTGTAAACATCAAAAGTTAGGGACCAATGTCAACATTCTCCCCCTTTTTGATGATGACAGAATAATAGATGGAAGAAGGAAAAAGATTATGAGCAAAAGTTCCCCCTCACTCATTTCATCCAAACTTATAATCTCAGAATAACTCCCGCTTACACATAGCATCCATTTCTCCCCCTTTTTATCATCATAAGATGAGAGTAAAAATCTGTTACCAAAATCTAGCAACAATAACAGAGAATCCAATATTCCAAATAAAAACAGAGAAATGACAGCAATCACCAACATATCACAGAGAATTGATATCAAAAGAAGTATCAAACAGAGAAATAACAATCAAAATAAAAAGCAAATCATTATGAGATCAGCATTATTCTTTTTTCTTCCTTTAATTTTTGGATTCTTGAGAGTTAGCATCATGTCTAACTATCCACATGCATTTTATGTCTTTTCTCATGTTTTTTCTCACATAACAATCACTTTTCATGTAACCTTTTTGACAACAAAAATTACACAAAACCAAAGAGTTATTTACATGAATAGGTTTAATAAATCTTACTTGTCTTCTCTTATAAATATCAAATTCATTTTCACCAGAATTTAACTTCTTCTTATGAGTGCCAAGATGAGCCTTTGATTTATTACTTTGAAAACAGTCTTATTTTTTATATTGAAGCAACTCATTTAAATTATTTATTTTTCTTTTCAAATCACCAGGTTCCTTTTTTAACATTTCACAAAGTCTTATTTTTCTATCAAGCTCAAAGCGTAAAATAGTCTCACACTTTTTTAAGAAATCATATTCAGTTTTCAGCGTTTTGTTTTGTTAAAAAAGATTTGCATTATCTTGAAGTAAAAAACTAATTTTCTGTTTTAACTCCTTGTTTCTAGTATAAGATTCTTTCAAATTATCATGCAATTTAATAATGAAAGATTCAAGATCATCATCAGTTTCATTATCACTTTCAAATTGAGAGTTAGAAGATGTTATCTCATCATCTCCAATGGCCATAAAAGTCAATTGAGCAGATTCTTGTTCCTTTTCAATTTCACCATCGGAGTTGCACCCATTCCATGTTAATTGAAAATTGTTGAATCTTGATTTTATTTCACCGTTCCTCTTATTCATTGGACACTCACTCACGTAGTGTTCAGGTTGGCCGCATTCAAAGCATTTATCAGTTTACTTTTTATTGAACTCTTGCTTCCCTTTGTTTCTTGTATTACTGAACTGATTTGGGAATGAGTTGCTGTTTCCTCCTTTTCTGAACCTTCGTTTGTTGAGGATTCTTTTGAAACTTTTTATGATGATAGATAGATCACTATCATCAGCTTCCGCATCTTCTTCATCTAAGGAGGCCGAATCATCTTTATCTTGAGATGCTTTTAAAGCAATGCTCCTTCTTACTTTCGCATCCTCTTTCTCTTGCATTTTGGACTTAAGATTCAACTCATAAGAGGTTAGAGAATTAATAAGAGATTCAATAGGCAAGAAATTTAGATCTCTAGTTTCTTCAATGGCAGTCATTTTACTCTCCCAATCCTTTGATAAAGCATTCAGAATTTTTCTATTTTTTCGCCAAGAGAGTATTCCTTTTCTAGCACCTCTAAATCCTTAATGAGATCATTGAATCTACAATACATCTTATCAATGTTTTCATGAGGTTCCATCTTGAACGATTCATACTTGGTAACCAGAATAGACTTCTTTTGTTCTTTCACATTCTCACTTCCTTCATAGATTTCTCTAAATTTGTCCTAAATTTCTTTAGCGGACTTACGGTCCTTGACTCTAATAGATTCATTTGAATCTAAAGTACAATATAACATATTCATGGCCTTTGCATTTAAAGTGAGATGTGCTCTATCCACAGCAGTCAGTTCATTTCTAGTTTTTGGTCTAGATCTATGAGTATTTTCATTTATAAGAGAGGCATCATATGGACCTTCAGTAATAATAAACCAAAATTCAATATCAATTGATTGAAAAAATATAATCATTCTTTCTTTCCAACTCACATAATTTGACCCATTAAACATAGGTGGTCTAATTAAAGAATGTCCTTCATAAAATATGGCATTATTGGTTGTCATTTTTACTTCTAAGCCGATTGAGTTTAATCTCAAGGAGACCAAGCTCTGATACCAATTGTAAGGATCGAAAACAATCAAGTGGAAGAGATAAGCAATGGAAAGATCATAAATGTAACAATAAGCAAATAAAAGGGAAAGAATTGCAGACCAATTAACTAACCAACTTCTCTTGAACTTGTAGATTAATTCAAACAAGTTTTTTCAAGTTGATGAATTACAATCACTCTTGTGTACAAAGAAAGGTTCACCTCTTTCTTGCCCCGAACTCCACTCGATCAAATTATGAAGTTTTACTATCCCTCAGTACAACCCTCACAGAGTTACACTCATGAAATATTCACTCACAAATGAAAAGTTTACAATGAATCTCACACCACTAAAACTACAAATCTTCTTTGGAGAGTGTTTTCTCACTAAAATAATTCTAGCTCTTTTGTATTTTCAATGTGCAAAAGTTGTTTGAAAATTCTGACTATATTCTATTTATAGGAGACCAATAAAGTGCTTAATTAATGCTTCCAACGGATAGAAAGTAGCTGAACAGTCAACTAACCGTTGGAGTATCGGACGTCCGGTACTCCTGTTTTTTGCGTTCGACAGCATACAGTGAGTTTGAGAAATTTTTTTCAATTCTATCGGACGTCCGGTGTAAGCTCTTTGTCCGTCCGACAGCAAAAAAGAGATTTGAGAAATCATCTTGTTTCTATCGGACGTCTGGTGGAGAAATATTCAGCGTCCGATGGTTTCATCGATTTTGAAGGATCCTATCAGACGTCCGATGCTAGCGTCCGATCGAAATCAGTGATCCACGGGGAATGTCTTATTTCCTTCGGACATCCGGTGGTGGAGTTTTTCATGCGTCCGAAGTTATGCAATGATTATCGGACGTCCGATCCAAGCGTCCGACAGCTTTCAACAGCCTTTGTCCCTTTCAATTGCACTTAATCTTTGAATCTGATTTGCTTCACAACTGAAAATATTTTTGAAGAGATATTAGTATTATCCATTGTTTTGTAAACATCAAAAGTTAGGGACCAATGTCAACATTCTCCCCCTTTTTGATGATGACAGAATAATAGATGGAAGAAGGAAAAAGATTATGAGCAAAAGTTTCCCCTCACTCATTTCATCCAAACTTATAATCTCAGAATAACTCCCGCTTACACATAGCATCCATTTCTCCCCCTTTTTGTCATCATAAGATGAGAGTAAAAATCAGTTACCAAAATCTAGCAACAATAACAGAGAATCCAATATTCCAAATAAAAACAGAGAAATGACAGCAATCACCAACATATCACAGAGAATTGATATCAAAAGAAGTATCAAACAGAGAAATAACAATCAAAATAAAAAGCAAATCATTATGAGATCAGCATTATTCTTTTTTCTTCCTTTAATTTTTGGATTCTTGAGAGTTAGTATCATGTCTAACTATCCACATGCATTTTATGTTTCTTCTCATGTTTTTTCTCACATAACAATCACTTTTCATATGACCTTTTTGACAACAAAAATTACACACAACCAAAGAGTTATTTACATGAATAGGTTTAATAAATCTTACTTGTCTTCTCTTATAAATATCAAATTCATTTGCACCAAAATTTAATTTTTTCTTATGAGTGCCAAGATGAGCCTTTGATTTATTACTTTGAAAACAGTCTTGTTTTTTATATTGGAGCAACTCATTTAAATTATTTATTCTTCTTTTCAAATCACCATGTTCCTTTTTGAACATTTCACAAAGTCTTATTTTTCTATCAAGCTCAAAGCATAAAACAGTCTCACACTTTTTTAAGAAATCATTTTCAGTTTTCATCTTTTTGATTTGTTAAAAAAGATTTGCATTATCTTGAAGTAAAAAACTAATTTTCTGTTTTAACTCCTTGTTTCTAGTATAAGATTCTTTCAAATTATCATGCAATTTAATAATGAAAGACTCACGATCATCATCAGTTTCATTATCACTTTCAAATTGAGAGTTAGAAGATGTTATCTCATCATCTCCAATGGCCATAAAAGTCAATTGAGCAGATTCTTGTTCCTTTTCAATTTCACCATCGGAGTTGCACCCATTCCATGTTAATTGAAAATTGTTGAATCTTGATTTTATTTCACCGTTCCTCTTATTCATTGGACACTCACTCACGTAGTGTTCAGGTTGGCCGCATTCAAAGCATTTATCAGTTTACTTTTTATTGAACTCTTGCTTCCCTTTGTTTCTTGTATTACTGAACTGATTTGGGAATGAGTTGCTGTTTCCTCCTTTTCTGAACCTTCGTTTGTTGAGGATTCTTTTGAAACTTTTTATGATGATAGATAGATCACTATCATCAGCTTCCGCATCTTCTTCATCTAAGGAGGCCGAATCATCTTTATCTTGAGATGCTTTTAAAGCAATGCTCCTTCTTACTTTCGCATCCTCTTTCTCTTGCATTTTGGACTTAAGATTCAACTCATAAGAGGTTAGAGAATTAATAAGAGATTCAATAGGCAAGAAATTTAGATCTCTAGTTTCTTCAATGGCAGTCATTTTACTCTCCCAATCCTTTGATAAAGCATTCAGAATTTTTCTATTTTTTCGCCAAGAGAGTATTCCTTTTCTAGCATATCTAAATCCTTAATGAGGTCATTGAATCTACAATACATCTTATCAATGTTTTCATGAGGTTCCATCTTGAACGATTCATACTTGGTAACCAGAATAGAATTCTTTTGTTCTTTCACATTCTCACTTCCTTCATAGATTTCTCTAAATTTGTCCTAAATTTCTTTAGCGGACTTACGACCCTTGACTCTAATAGATTCATTTGAATCTAAAGTACAATATAACATATTCACGGCTTTTGCATTTAAGGTGAGATGTGCTCTATCCACAGCAGTCAGTTCATTTCTAGTTTTTGTTCTAGATTTATGAGTATTTTCATCTATAAGAGAGGCATCATATGGACCTTCAGTAATAATAAACCACAATTCAATATCAATTGATTGCAAAAATATAATCATTCTTTCTTTCCAACTCACATAATTTGACCCATTAAACATTGGCGGTCTAATCACAGAATGTCCTTAAAAAAATATGGCATTATTGGTTGTCATTTTTACTCCTAAGCCGATTGAGTTTAATCTCAAGGAGACCAAGCTCTGATACCAATTATAAGGATCGAAAATAATCAAGTGGAAGAGATAAGCAATGGAAAGATCATAAATGTAACAATAAGTAAATAAAAAGGAAAGAATTGCAAACCAATTGACTACCCAACTTCTCTTGAACTTGTAGATTAATTCAAACAAGTTTTTTCAAGTTGATGAATTACAATCACTCTTGTGTACAAAGGAAGGTTCACCTCCTTCTTGCCCCGAACTCCACTCGGTTAAATTATGAAATTTTATTATCCCTCAGGACAACCCTCACAGAGTTATACTCATGAAGTATTCACTCACAAATGAAAAGCTTACAATGAATCTCACACCACTAAGACTACAAATCTTCTTTGGAGAGTATTTTCTCACTAAAACTGCTCTAGATCTTTTGTATCTTCAGTGTGCAAAAGTTGTTTGAAGATTCTGACCATACTCTATTTATAGGAGACCAACAAAGTGCTTCATTAATGATTCCAATGGATAAAAAGTAGCTGAACAGTCAACTAACCGTTGGAGTATCGGACGTCCGGTACTCCAATTTTTTGCGTCCGACAACAGACAGTGAGTTTGAGAAATTTTCTTCAATTCTATCGGACGTCCGGTGCAAGCTATTTGTGCGTCCGACAACAAACAAAGAAATTTGAGAAATCATCTTGTTTCTATCGGACGTCCGGTGGAGACATATTCAACGTTCGATGGTTTCGTTGACTTTGAAGGATCCTATCGGACATCCGATGCTAGCGTCCGATCGAGGTCAGTGATCCAGGGGGAATGTCTTATTTCCTTCAGACGTCCGGTGGTGGAGTTCTTCATGCGTCCTAAGTTACGCAATGATTATCGGACGTCTGATCCAAACGTCCGACAGCTTTCAGCAGCCTTTGTCCCTTTCAATTGCACTTGATCTTTGAATCTGATTTGCTTCACAACTGAAAATATTTCTTGAAGAGATAATAGTATTATCCATTGTTTTGTAAATATCAAAAGTTAGGGACCAAGATCAACATTATTTACAATGGCCGAACTTTGGAAAATTCTTATATGCATAGGTTATAAAATGGGGACCAAAACTACAAATTTACTCATATATGATTGAAGGAAGATATTCCTTTGCATTTAAATTAAATACTGTAATGCATTTTCTTTAGAAAACAATGAGCATGTACTATCATGACTCCATGCATAATCAAAGGTTTTTATTTAAAGGAAGTCTGTATATGTTTTAAAAAAATTTCTTTAGAAGTATATGAAAAAAGGATAACCTACAATAGAGCTATAGGGAAAATGCACAAAATTTTCGAACCGTGATTAGATGTATGTGTCATGGAAGAGAGCAATGATTAAGCATAGAATCAATAGAGAATCCTTGGTACCGTTGTTAAAGTGATGGCATTTTACACTGGCATCTGGGATTGTTATATGGTTGGAATTGTACGATAGCTCCTACCATTGGGACTCTATGAAATGAAAAATAGACATGTAATGAGTGTCACATCAGCTAAAGGATTAACTCTTCAAAGAGCCACACACCAAATATCTGTGGGGCCTCAACATTTTCCAGAAATAATTAAATTTGGGTAGACTCGATTTTTAAAAATTCAATGACCAAAATTGTGTCACATCATTTGATGAGATGGTGTGGTACAATTTGGATCACTGAATCTTTGAAAACTAAATCTTCCCAAGTGTGAGCCCAAAATCATTTCTCCTTCTTGTAAAATTCCCACCTTTTGTTTTGAAAGAAGTAACAAATATATTGATTAAGAAGAAAGTAACATACATCAAGCAAACACTAATAATCATAAGCCATAGTTACTTGGTTCCTATCTAGTTTACATATTACCACCTAAAAGTAAAATCATGACACATAGACAATAAAGCAAAATGCCCCAATGGCCCTCAAGCTATTACGAAGTTTAATTATTAACCCTTCAATTATTAATTGATAAGTTTTAGCCCTCCAACTAAATAAAATATATAATTCTAACCCTCTCGTCAATTTGAGTCATTATGTTTAGGACAAAATGTCCTAATGGCCCTCAAACTATTATAAGATTTAACTTTTGGCCTCTAACTATTACTAATTGATAAGTTTTAGCTTTTCAATTAATTAAAACATATATTTCTATCCCTTCCATCAACTTGAACCATTATATTTAACAAAAATGGCATGACATGTGCAGCAGTGGCTCTCAAACTAGTATAGAGTTCAACTTTTGATCCTCAACTATTAATTGACAAATTTTAACCTTCCAACTAATTAAAACATGCAATTCTGACCCTTCTGCCAATTTGAATTATTATGTAAAATAGAAACATCACCACGTGCACAATAAATGCATAGCCAAGGGGTATTTTCATCTTCATACGACATGTGCTAGAATAAAATTTTTTTACTGCATTTGACTCATAAACCAATTTACCAAATCTCCAATTGCTGAACTTGACCAAAATCAATTGAAAACCTAAAACCCAAAACACTGAATAGAGAAATTCCAGCAAGGATAGGCAACTTGAATTAATTGAGTTGTCTTCGTTAGGAATTTAACTTATTTTTTAGTGTTATTTCAATTCATTGGATTCATGTGCTTCTCTTAATGACATAAATCCTACATATAATTCATTTTCTGTGGATATTCCAACAAGTTTTGGTTCACTTCCAAGTTTGAACTTTCTAATTCTCTCAAATAATCAATTCTCTTGTGAGATTTCTCCAAACTTTACATCACTACATCTAAACATTCTTAATTTGTCAAACACTCAGTTAAGTTGTTGACCTTGGTCCCTAACTTTTGATGTTTACAAAACAAATGTATAATATTAATATCTCTTCAAGAAATACTTTCAGTAATGCAGTAATTTGATTCTAAGAATAAGTGCAATTGAAAAAAGACAAAGGTTGCTGAAAGCTGTCGGACGCTTGGATCGGACGTTCGATAATCTTTGCACAACTTCGGACGCATGAAGAACTCTATCACCTGACGTCTGAAGGAAATAAGACATTCCCTCTAACTCACTGACTTCGATCGGACGCAAGCATTGAACGTCCGATAGAATCCTTCAAACTCTTTGTCTGCTATCGGACGGAAGTACTGGACGTCCGATAGGATCCTTCATATTCGACGAAAGCTGTTGGATGCTTACAAGGACAATATCGAACGTCTGATAGAATTGAAGAAAATTTCTCAAACTCACTGCCTCCTGTTGGATGCAAAAAACAAGAGTACCGGACGTCCGACACTCCCAACGGCTAGTTGACTCTTCAGCTACTTTCTATTCGTTGGAAGTATTAATGAAGCACTTTCTTGGTTTCCTATAAATAGAGCATGGTCAGAAACTCCAAACAACTTTTGTACACTGAAGATACAAAAGATCTAGAGTAGTTTTAGTGAGAAAAAACTCTCCAAGGAAGATTTGTAGTCTTAGTGGTGTGAGGTTCATTGTAAGCTTTTCATTTGTGAGTGAATACTTCATGAGTGTAGCTCTGTGAGAGTTGTCCTGAGAGATAGTAAAACTTCCTAACTTGACCGAGTGGAGTTCGGGGCAAGGAGGAGGTGAACCTTCCTTTGTACATAAGAGTGATTGTAATTCATCAACTTAAAGAAGCTTATTTGAATTAATCTACAAGCTCAAGAGGAGTTGGGTAGTTAACTGGTTTGCAATTCTTTCCTTTTTATTTACTTATTATTACGTTTGTGATCTTTACATTGCTTATCTCTTCTACTTCTCTCAAGTGATTTTGTTCATTCATTAATTGATTCATTGTGTGATCACTTAGAAAAGAGGGTAAATTTCATATTGAACAAAAACTGCCCATAACTTAATTAGGTTTTTAATCAACCTAATTCACCCCCTCTTAGGTTGTCTTCGATCCTTACATAAGCATATCCCAAATTCTTCATCAATAGATGTTTCTGTTCGATATAATAACTCAAGATGATGGTAAGGGTAGAATTATACGTTTTAATTAGTTGGAGGGTTAGAACTTATCAGTTAATAATTGGAGGGTCAAAGTTGAATTTTGTAATAGTTTGAGGGCAACTAGCATCTCATGAATCTTTTTTCTCTGTTAGACATACCGACTCAAGTGGATAAAAGGGTTAGAATTATATATTTTAATTAGTTGAAGGGTTAAAACTTATCAGTTAATAGTTCAAGACTCAAAGTTGAATTTCGTAATAGTTTGAGGGTCACTAGGGCATTTTCCCCTTATGTTTAATAGAGATAGCACGACGTGAATAGTAGCTCTCAAACAATTATAAAGTTATACTTTCGACTTTTCAACTATTAATTGATAAATTTTACCTTTCCATTGAGGCATTTTGACCACTAGGTCATTTTGATCGCCTCATGAATCCTGTAGCTCTGCTAGAGATAACAACTGAAGTTGACGAAAGGGTTAGAATTATCTATTTTAATTATTTGGAGGGCTAAAACTTTTAGTTAACAGTTAGGGGGTCAAAAATTGAATTTCATAATAGTTGAGGGCCACAAGGGCATTTTGCCCTAGACAATATCCATGATTATATTCCTAACAGCAAGAGGTGATTGTGTAGGATCAGGGACATAATATAATAATAAGTACTATCAGTTTTGATCAAAATATCCTTGTAGTAAAGCCTTCATGCCCCAACCATGGACTTCACTCAGGCTAGTGCTTTTGCTTGAATGGCTAATTCTGTTAAAACTAGTTTAGCCTTACTTTGTAACATCATCCCTTGTGAGTTGTGAACAACATAGCCAATACCTCCTTTCATGACTTGACTATCAAACGAGCCATCTATAGTGACAATGATTGGGTATGTAATGAACAGTGGAGGATCCAGTTTGAAATGTAACTCCATATTTCCTTTTGGAATCACTCTGTGATTTGCTGCAGTATTAAGATTTGATGCATATTCCACCAGATCCATTAAACTTAAGACCTACACATGTGATAAGTAGAAGTAAGCGCTTGCACTGGATTGATACTCACTTCTTCATAGAATAGCTTGTTCCTAGCAATTCAAATTTCCCAAATAATGTAGAACGATTTCAAAATAAGATCCTTAGATGGCGTCATCTGTACTCATTGACAAAATCACTACTTAAACCCTACAGGTTGTCCAATACTGAAATCAAACCCCAAAATTGAAGATCTCCATACTCTTTATGCAAAATTGCATTCTCAAAAAAGATGGGAGGTTGTTTCTTGCTTAGAAGCACATCTAAGCATCAAAGACATGATGGCATAGGAGTTCAACCCCTTTTAAAAAGTACAACATTATTTGGACAAGCATCAATCACTTAACAACCTCCATATAAAGAATTGAATTTTTGTTGGGTGCCTTGTTTAACAAGATTGCTTTCTAGAATTGCTCATCATTATCATGAATATTGGACATGCTGGATGAATGTGACCTGGAAGTTTCCCACAGGTTGCAGGCCAAGTGATAGTCCAAATTTCATAGAGTATATGTCATTCTTCGTGAGCACCCAACTCAAATAATCTTTCCCCTTAGAAGCTGGGATGTAGATGCTTAATACTTTCTCTATCGCTTCCATAGTAAACATGGCATTTAACAAGGCCACTCTCCATCATCTTTGGTCTATTAAACCAGAAACCTTGAGATTGACAGTAAGTGACTTCTGAGTAAAGGATTTTGTAGGCCAAGAATCCAATTATCTTGGCCCTTGATAGCGACTCCATTAACAACTCTCCATTTAAAACTAAACTTTAGTAAATCCCTTCCTCATAGGATACTTTTTCAACCCCAAGATACTGTTGATTTCGTGTTGGTAGAGAAAATTTGATGACCTACTATACTTTGCTAAGAAGAATTTACTGAACAGTGATTCTGGACAAGATAAGATGGCTAATAGCCTTTGCTAGCAATGCCCTATTTATCTTTAAACCCAATTCACCTTGAAATTTAGAGCAACAGATGCAATCCCATGCCTTCCAGTGAATCTTTTTGCCTTCAACAACTCCTACCCAAATAAACCTTGTTATATACTTATCAATTGTTTTGACAATGGTTTTAAGAATGTGAAACATGAAGAGGGTGTAAAGAGCAAGAGAGGACAAAACATGTTTGGCTACTGTTACTTGGCCCATCATCGACAATGCTGAAGTTTTCCACTTTGCAAGCCTAGCAATAACTTGATGTCTCAGCTCCCGGAATAGATAAGAATCTAATTGAGAAAAGTCAAGATTGAGACCCAAATATTTGGTAGCCATAGAGGTAGAAACAATCGATAAGATTTCACTTGTGTCTTGCTTAATCTCCTTACTGGCATTGGGACTAAGGAATAAGTTAGACTTTTGATAATTTATAAGTTGTCCAGAGCATGGTTCACCGTCGCGGGTCGCGGTTGCATCACGGTCTTGGTTGTTCCACATCCGTCGCGGCATATTGGTTGAATATCGGGTGATACACACATTATGACACATAAAAGTTTCTAAAAAATCTGAAAAATTACTAAAATTAGGAAATACCAAAAAAGGCATAATTTGAAAAAATATCCGAGTCGACTCCGAGTTAATTCATATATATCGGCCGATAACATGCATCACGGATTCAAATCGGCCAATATTGGTCGAGTTAGAGCAAGTCACCATAGATATGATAATATCCGCGATTCGAGAATTGATATCGTGCCAGTCCCCTCCGTTTCGGTTACAACTCGGCCGATACATATCGGTATTGGTCGATATTGCTAACCATGGTCCAGAGAGTTGAGCATATTTGTCCAACAATGATTTAAGAGTTGATGTCGCTTGAATAGAGCATTGAAAGAATATCATGCTATCATCCATAATGGCAGGAAATAGGAGGAACTCCTCTCCCCACAACTTTCGAAAGACATAATTGCTGCTGAGCCAATTTAGTGAGAGCTGATGAAAGTGCATCTTGGCATAGGATAAACAGGTATAGAGACAGAAGACAGCTTTGCTGGAAACCTCTTGTAGGATGAAAATAGTTAGAAAGATAGCCATTAAATGACACTAAGAATTTAGCAATTCTGACATATCTCTTAATCAGATTTATCCAATGATCAGAAAATTGCATCTTCTGAAGCACTATCTCCAAAAATTGCCATGAAATTCTATCATATGCTTTACTTATATCCAATTTCAAGACTACGAATACTTTTGAACATTTTTTGTTTTTTTTAATGTACTCGAGGACTTCATGGGCAATGAGAATATTGTTTGAAATGAGCCATTTTGGAACAAAACATTCTGATGTAGAGAAATTAAACTTGGCAACACTTCTCTAAGACAATTAATCATCATCTTTGCAACAATCTTATAAAAGATATTGCGAAGAGTAATAGGTCTAAAATTAGATAATTTTGAAGGATTTTGAACCTTGGGAATTAAAATAAGTATCGTATGACTCCATCCTTTAGTGTATTTTCCATGATTTAAGATATCCAGAGTAGTTTGACAGATCGATGACCCCGACAATGTTCCAATACTGTTGGTAAAAATCCACTGGAATTCCATCGAGACCCAGAGCTTTCTATTTTGCCACTTGCAGCATTGCTTCATGGATTTCAAATGCCATAGATGCTTTCATTAAATCTCTATTGTCCTCCTTAGAGACCAAACCAGGCAACCTACACAATTTTTTTTTAACAATTTCCTATTGTGTGGGTTGATCTTTCCGGAATCCTCCATTTTGTGTAAAACCTTCAACCATATATAAGTTCCTAAAATAGTCTAAAACCATATTCTACAATTGATCATGAGAGATCCATTCTATTTTGTCATTTAATAACTCAATAATAAATTTTTTGCTCTCTTTTTTTTTGCCCATTGATGAAAGAATTTTGTATTTCTATCCTCTGCAATATTCCAATGAACCTTACATTACTGCCATGAGAACCCAAAAATTTTACTTACTTTTAATTCTATTTTACTGGCTTATTTAAATATTTATTCACCTGTTTTCTCCGAATATTTTATTTCAACCATTTTAAATCCATTTACATGGATTTGTGTCTCACTTATATTTTTAAAACGTCCCATTAGCAAATTTAATTTTTCGGAGGCTTGTTTAATAAGGAATAATTAGTACACATTTTTCGAGGCAATATTCAATCCGAGAGTGCAATAATTTTGGAGAATTAAGAATGATTAATAGTAGACTAAGAAAAGTGTGACGGCCCCACCTCCCCCTAGTGCGTACCCCAGGATTTGGCGGGTCGCCTGCCCAGCTCTCGCCAAGGCTCGAGCACTTTAAACAGATAAAATAAGACAAAACCTCGAGGAAAAGTAAAACAAAACCAATTCCCAAACTTGAAACGCTTACTTACATTCATTTCTATCTCAAAAGTAATACAATCCCAAATGTACAAAAGCTTTAGGTTCCAAATGCTTCCAACCCTAACCAGGCATTAGAGCGAGTACAATTGCAAAAGATATCTTCAAAAGGACTAGGCTATGCTATTCTATACAAGTCTCTCGCCCTTACTTGCATCCCCTGTAAGGAAAACAAAACTAACGGAATGAGTTAAAAGCCCAGTGAGGTTCCAGACACATAAACAAACAATGAGTTCAATACATTAACCATAGATAGCAAGTAATTCCAGAAACATGACAATATAAAGCAATAATAATATTCATTAAAAGGATACGTGCTCACATGGAGCCATTCATTCATTCTCCTTTCATTTCCTTATTCCTCCATTCGTTTGCAAATGCATTTTGATAAGTAAAACCCTTCATTTACATTGACATTCGTTAATTCATTTCATTTCACCCCCTCCTGGACATTGGCCAGACTCCACCAGACTACACGATAATACTCGAGTATACCAAACGTTCACCCAGGGTCACTAAATCGCCCGACCGAGTCCGCTTCTGGCTCGAGTCGATCAGTAACGAAGGGCAAGGGCCCAGTTCAGCCAAACGGCTTACATTCATGCGCAACTAGCATTTAATTATTTAATCATCGAAAATTTCACATTCATTTAGGTCAAGTGCGATAAAGTACACACTCGCCTAGAAAACTCATTTTAAGCAATCATTGAAAATATTTAACATGTTATCATTCGTTCATAACAAGTTATGTAATCAAGAACAAGCCACATAGTCAATGAAACTATAACAAACAAGAAACAATCACCTATTTACGCAAAATAACGTCCAAAATATCCTTCCGGATAACACCCTCAATCACCAAGGAATCCTAATATAATCAAAAGAATACATTACGCTTCAACCATCAAAGATGTAAGTAAATCAAAGAAAATTCGAATACGTACTAGTACAAAGTATAAATATGGTTTTGGTAGTGAAAATAGTACATTTAAACCAAAGGACATAAGTAAAATATTTGTATAACTTATGCTTACTTGTAAAACTTTAAAATCGCTATTTGAGTCGAAGTGGCAAAGAAAACGTAAATACCCTAGATGGTTCACGTGGTATTCGCTCTCAAGCCTTACTCAAGTCGCAAGTATATCGACCTAGTTTTCGAGCGTAAATTTGGGCAGTACGCCCTTTGTATTTACCTATTTTCCAGCCATGTACGGTTTCATTCTTTTCCTCAATCAATCCCAAAGTCATACACAAAATTATCTCATTTCAATAGCCATTCCATAGGCTCCATGTCATACAAGTACAAAATCAAGCTAGGAGCATGTGCAGAAATGAAGGTTGAGTCAAGAAACAAAAGATAGATTTGACGTTGTTTTACGTAACAGATACAATTGAAGCTACGCTTATTGGATTGAGGTGTAATTTATACCCTTTCAAAGCTAAGACAGAGGGTTACAATTTTGATGAAGACCACTCAGTCCAGTTTGTAATGTATCCAAGTCAAATTCCCAAATTACAGTACCAGATTCCTACCGACAGGCCAGCTAACCGTACTACGTTTCAATGGCCATAACTCAGGCTACTGAAGTCCAAACGAGGTGATTCTAGGGGCGTTGGAAAGCTAAGACATTGTACTACAACTTTTGTGTTTTGGCTAAATATTAATTCAGTACACATCAGGGTGAACAGACACGGTTAGTGTTGTGAAATATCAAAATTGTCCATTGGACTAAACCTATGAGAGTCAGGGGTATTTTTGTCTTTTCACAGGCTACGTTGCTCCGATTGAGTTGAAATTTTGTAGGAAACTATAAAACATCATTCTATACAACTTTTATGTTTTATGCTAAGCCTAATTCGGCCTCTAACATGGTGAAATGAAACTAGGTAGAACAGGGTACATACTAACTTCAATTCTGGAAATTTGCTATAATCAAGATATAAATCTCATTTTGATAATTCGGCCTCTCGTGGCTGTTTCTTCGGGCAATTGCTAAGTTGATGATTGCTACTCTCACAAATCAAACATTTTTCCCTTTTCCGCCAGCAATCATTCTCAGTGTGATTTGCCTTTCCACAGTATCCACAGGCCAATCGAGGAGCTATTGTTTGACCTTCTCGAGAAATTTCCTTTGATCCGATCGGACTTCCTTTCGTAGACCTTTCATCTAATGCTCCTAATGTCCAAGGTGCAAAAGGTGAATGGTTCATTTTTTGTACTTTAGAGAGCATTATCTTTTCTCCGGATTCCTCAGGTATGCTGCTGGATGTACCTCTTTTCCGCGTTTGAAAGGCTTTTACTTGGGATTTCGCATCCTCAATTCTTTGAGCCTTCTCAAGAGTCTCTGTAAAAGTATTAACTTGAACCGCCGCTAATGTCTCCTGGATTTCCAAATTTAGTCATTGTATAAATCGTCTTATTCTCCTTCGCTCCGTAACCACCAATTCGGAAACGAATTTAGACAGTCTAGTAAATTTGGTCTCATATTCGGCCACACTCAGGGTTCCCTAACGCAACCCAATAAATTCGTCCTCTCTCCTTTCTTGGACCAAAGGTGGGAGATACTTTTCGTTAAATTTCCTTACAAAGTTCGCCCATGTCTATATCGTCTGTTCTCTTTCCCACTTGGCCTTAATTACATTCCACCACGTTCGGGCTGGTCCTTCGAATTGAAATACAGCAAAATTTACTTGTCTTTGCTACGTGTAATTCAAAGCCGCGAAGATAATAATCATTGCCTACAACCACTGTTCAGTTATATTCGGATCAGACCCTCGAAATTTCGGAGGTAGAAACTTTTGGAACCTCTCAAGAGCCCTATCCTCTCCTATCTCAGGATTCCGGGATTGATTCACTGGCATTTGACCTTGTTGATCTACCAGTCGTGCTAGGATATTTGTCATTTGTTGTATCGCCGTCGCCATTTGATCTCCGGCCTCAACCCTCGGTCCATGTTCTTTCTCGGTCACTGTTTCTCTTTCTTCTCTCGGTTCTTGAGCTTGCCTAACCCCACGGCCACGACTAGCTCCACGTCCACGACTACGTCTCCCCTCCATTCCCTTTTCTCTCTTTTTGTTTTTCACAAGGTGATTTAGTATGTAACAAAGTAAATTGACTAGAACGACAAAATTTAACACACCAAGTTCACAAAGAAACATATCAAGTAGACAAGATCAAATGCAACAAGAACTATACATGTGGATATTAACATGCCACAAGCCAAATACACACGGTAGCAATACAAAGACAAAACAAGAAGATAACACGACAAGCCGTTTCACACTTGGTTAAAATAGCCCCCGTCCGATCTCTCACTTCACTTTCTATTTGAACTAAACGTCCGTTGACCTCTTGTACTCATTCTAGTCAAACAAAGCCTGTTAATGTTCCTAAACTGCAAGTCTTAAGCACTTAGTACCGCTTCAACTCTGGAGTACTCAGGCACGAGAATCCGAAATAAGATAATTCATATCTCGAGCTGGCCAGTCCCAAGAGTAAACTATCTACAATCGAGATTCCTATCTGATGTACCTATCAATTGTCCTCAAATACCGGGAAAAAGATTGAAGGCCTATAACAATTCATGACTCCATAGCTTAAGCTCAACGAGCACTTAATCCTTCATACTTATTCACCACTTAGCCCAAACTCACTCCGCGTAGAGACCACGCGAAGCAGGCTTTGATACCACCTGTGACGGCCCCACCTCCCCCTAGGGCGTACCCCAAGGTTTGGCGGGTCGCCTGCCCAGCTTTTGCCAGGGTTTGAGCACTCTAATCAGATAAAATAAGACAAAACCTCGAGGAAAAGTAAAACAAAACCAATTCCCAAACTTGAAACGCTTACTTACATTCATTTCTATCTCAAAAGTAATACAATCCCAAATGTACAAAAGCTTTAGGTTCCCAATACTTCCAACCCTAACCAGGCACTAGAGCGAGTACAATTGCAAAAGATATCTTCAAAAGGACTAGGCTATTCTATTCTATACAAGTCTCTCGCCCTTGCTCGCATCCCCTGTAAGGAAAACAAAACTAACGGAATGAGCTAAAAGTCCAGTGAGGTTCCAGACACATAAACAAACAATGAGTTCAATACATTAACCATAGATAGCAAGTAATTCCAGAAACATGACAATATAAAGCAATAATAACATTCATTAAAAGGATACGTGCTCACATAGAGCCATTCATTCATTCATTCATTCTCCTTTCATTTCCTTATTCCTCCATTCGTTTGCAAATGCATTTTGATAAGTAAAACCCTTCATTTACATTGACATTCGTTCATTCATTTCATTTCACCCCCTCCTGGACGTTGGCCAGGCTCCACCGGACTACACGGTAATACTCGAGTATACCAAACGTTCACCCAGGATCACTAAATCGCCCGACCGAGTCCGCTTCTGGCTCGAGTCGATCAGTAACGAAGGGCAAGGGCCCAGTTCAGCCAAACGGCTTACATTCATGCGCAACTAGCATTTAATTATTTAATCATCGAAAATTTCACATTCATTTAGGTCGAGTGCGATAAAGTACACACTCGCCTAGAAAACTCATTTTAAGCAATCATTGAAAATATTTAACATGTTATCATTCGTTCATAACAAGTTATGTAATCAAGAACAAGCCACATAGTCAATGAAACTATAACAAACAAGAAACAATCACCTATTTACGCAAAATAACGTCCAAAATATCCTTCCGGATAACACCCTCAATCACCAAGGAATCCTAATATAATCAAAAGAACACATTATGTTTCAACCATCAAAGATGTAAGTAATTCAAAGAAAATTCGAATACATACTAGTACAAAGTATAAATATAGTTTTGGTAGTAAAAAGAGTACATTTAAACCAAAGGACACAAGTAAAATATTTGTAAAATTTATGCTCACTTATAAAACTTTAAAATCCCTATTTGAGTCGAAGTGGTAAAGAAAAAGTAAATACCCTAGATGGTTCACGTGGTATTCGCTCTCAAGCCTTACTCAAGTCGCAAGTATATCGACCTAGTTCTCGAGCGTAAATTTGGGCAGCACGCCCTTTGTATTTACCTATTTTCCAACCGTTTATGGCTTCATTCTTTTTCTCAATCAATCCCAAAGTCATACACAAAATCATCTCATTTCAATAGCCATTCCATAGGCTCCAAGTCATACAAGTATAAAATCAAGCTAGGAGCATGTGCGGAAATGAAGGTTGAGTCAAGAAACAAAAGACAGATTTGACGTTGTTTTGCGTAACGGACACAACCAAAGCCACGCTTATCAGATTGAGGTACAATTTATACCGTTTCGAAGCTAAGACAGAGGGATACAATTTTGATGAAAACCACTCAGTCCAGTTTGCAATGTATCCAAGTCAAATTCCCAAATTACAGTACCAGATTCCTACCGACAGGACAGCTAACCGTACTACGTTTCAATGGCCATAACTCAGGCTACTGAAGTCCAAACGAGGTGATTCTAGGGGCGTTGGAAAGCTAAGACATAGCACTAAAACTTTAATGTTTTGTCTAAATACTAATTCAGTACACATCAGGGTGAACAGACACAGTTAGTGTTGTGAAATATCAAAATTGTCCATTGGACTAAACCTATGAGAGTCGGGGGTAATTTTGTCGTTTCACAGGCTACGTTGCTCCGATTGAGCTGACAATTTGTAGGTTACTATAAAACATCATTATCTACAACTTTCATGTTTTATACTAAGCCTAATTCAGCCTCTAACATAGTGAACGGAAACCAGACAGAACAGGGTACATACTAACTTCAATTCTGGAAATTTGCTATAATCAAGATATAAATCTCATTTTTAGCTTGAAACCATCACTACCACCTCTTATACCAACATATATACATCATACACCATCCATACAACAAGTATGAGGAGGTTATCATTCAAACCCTAACTCAATTGCATCATTCCAATCATCCAAAATCACTTGATATAAGCATTATTATAACCACAAATACAAGCTACTAAGCAACTCCAACATGATTAAAGGACAAAGAAAAGTGTGAGCAGCCATATTACCTCAAAACAAATCTTGCTAGAGTTATCCTCCACTTCCCCTTGAAATGTTTGGTTCCTTAAGCTTCCCAACCTCCCAAACTAGTGATTAATCGGTTTAGTTTTTCTTGTTTTCACTCAAAATGGTTCAACTCAAGATGGATTGAAGTTGTTTCTCTTGCTCTCTCTCTCTCCCTTAAGCTCAGCCAAACCGGGGAAAAATGGTGAAGAAATGGAGCCAATGTGAAGATAAGAAGCAAAGAAAATTGGCTTGGTCAAAGGTCTTGGATTGGTGCCACTTGTCACCACCAATTTCCATCTCAAATTATTTTCTTTTCTCTTGTTTTTGAGTTAATAATTTGGGCTGCCATAAGGGATATTTTGGGGCTGATATTAATCACTTAATAGCAAGAAGATTAAGGTAATAAAGTAGTGCTCAAGTGGTGCACTCACTCGGTAACAAACGGTACCCGTCGGTTCAACCCGTTTTTTCTTAAATCGCGTATACTAGGGTTTTATCTTATAATTCACTAACTTATTAGTATCACACATTTAATATCATCTAAAACTCACCATTAATCACCACATTTATCGCACTAGCGGGTCCCACATTGATAATGCATTTTAAATTTAACGTACACTAACTCATACTAGGAAAATGAATTTAAAATTGTACTTGCTTGTAAAAATGCATAGAAATTTTAATATTTCTAAGGAAAGTATAAAATGTAGGCAAAGAAATAAAATAATGCTGAATAAATGTGAAAATTTTTAGGTTCTCACAAAAAGTTAATTGAGGATTAGAGGTGAGTGAGTTCCAATTAAACTTTTACCGCGCGCATGGCGATAGTTTCTCGTAGGTCGTGCCAATGCAACTAAGTAGAGACTTGAGAAATTAATACTAGACTTGTAAATATGAGTAATTACAGTGTTAGAGAATTACCTTGGAGGATTAGTAAATAAGTTTACTAAACAAGAGAGGAATCGGTAGTGCACGACACTATTTCAGCAACTATTCAAAGTTGACTTTGGCAAGGTTAATGCCTACTTTTCCCTCCAGTCTTCCAAGACAAGCCAAAAACACAACACTCTCATTTCTCTCTCTCCATTTTCCGCCAAATCAAGACAAGGAAGAAACTCCATTCTATCTAGCTTCATTTCACTCACAAATCTTCCACCAAATTGCATAGTACTTGGAGTACCACTCTATCTTGGAGCAAGGAGCGATCTTGTGGATTTTCTTGGAGAAACTTTGGTGGAAAAATCTGATATTCATCTAGGGTTCCAAGGGTAATCACTTCATCCCTTTTATCTTTCCATTTTTTCAAAGTTTAACGGTTAATCTTCATGGGTTTGAAACCTTAACCGCGTTATAGGCTAGCAGACTTGAGGAACCATTTTCCTCGCTTTAAATCATAGACTAGCTGTCTTAATGAGGCTTCTAGGTGGCTGACTTGGGGTTTGATTATTTGATTGTGGTTGTTTATATGATATCTAGCTTGATTATGGTTAGAAAGTGCAGAGAAATCGAAGGAAAATTGGGAAAGGAAGCTAGCCGAAAATTCGAGTGATCCCTTAGGCATCGCTATGGGCGCAGTGTACACCATCCGCCTACCTAAGGAAATCGATCCTAATCCTATAGGGAGATGTGGGATAGCGCCCACGATAAATAAAAAATAGGATAAATAAAACTATGCATGCAAGTATGAGGTGCTTTTCTTTTGAGGGGAGGGATTATACCATCAAATGCGGTCGACGGTTCTAAGGTGACCACCCCTTACCCAAACAATGCAAACGCGATACAATTAAAGTAAAGAAGCAAATAAACCATCCATTCATCACATATGCGGTGTGCGAGGGGTGATTAAGCTCGCGTAGGTATAGAAAATTTTTTTATTATATAAATCATCTTGAAATTTTGATATACATAGTACTATAGATAAAATTTCCTTTTTGATAGTAGAATAATTCTTTTGTGGACTGGACCAAGTTCCTGAATGGAATCTAACTAATTCTTCTTTTAGATCATCTATTTTTTGTTTTATAATTCCTCCATATCCTAATTCTGATGCATCTATTTCGACTATCATTAAAGCTTTAGGATGAGGAAGACATAAACATGGTAATGATTCAATTTTTCCTTTAAGATATTTAATTTTTTGAGTATGTTCTTCGGTCCATGGTTTAGGATTTTTCTTTAGTCTATCAAACAATATAGCACATTCTTGTCTTAGTTTAGGAAAGAAATCTGCAATGTAATTTAAACATCCTAAAAATCTTTGTAATTGATTTTTCTCTTTTATTTCATCTGGAAATTTGCTTGCAAATTCTAAAGCTCTATTTGTTGGCTTTATTGTTCCTTTATTTATATCATGTCCTAAAAATCTTACTTTAGTTTGGAATAGTTTCATTTTTGATGCTGAAACAACTAATCCATTTTTCTTAACTACCTTTAGAAATATATTTAAATGTTTAAAATGTTGTTCTAATGATTCTGAAAATATTAATACATCATCAATATAAACTATGCTAAATGAACTATATGGATTGAATATATTATTCATTATATTTTGAAATTCTGAAGGTGCATTTTTTAATCCAAATGGCATTACTTTCCATTCATAGTGTCCAAAAGGTGTTGTAAATGCTGTTTTATATCTGTCTTCAGAGGCTATTAATATCTGCCAATATCCTGACTTCATATCAAATTTTGAAAATATTTTTGCATTATATAATCTATTTAATAAATCCTTTTTATTTGGAATTGGATACCTAATCCATTGCAAAACTTTATTTAATGGTTTATAATTAATAACTAATCTTGGAACTCCTCTTTCTTTCTCCGCTTGATTCATGACATAAAAAGCTGCACAACTCCAAGGTGATTTTGAGGGTGTTATTAATCCTTTATCTATTAATGCTTGTATTTCTTTTTTACAAAATTCTAATAATTCGCTATTCATTTGTATAGGTCTTTCTTTAGTTGGAATATTTTTCTCATTAAAATCTTTTTCATATGGTAATTTTATCATATGTTGTTTTCTATCTCAAAAAGCATTCGGAATGTCTGCGCAAACTTCCTTTTTAATTATCTCTTCTAATTCTAAAATTCTTTTTTACATTTTTATTTCTTTTAATTGTTCTTCAATTTTTAAATAAGATTTTTCTTCCTTTATATAATTTATATGTTGTTTTACTTGAGTAATAGTATTTATTGTTTTATAAATAGAGGATGATTGTAACATTTGTAATTCTCTTTGTTTTATTGGAGTTAAAAATTTTAAAGTAATAGTTTTTCCCATAATATTAGTAGAAATTCCCTCATGTCGTACTGAAAATGGATATATTTGAATTAAGAATGGTGTTCCTAAAATTATATCATTACTTATTTTTTTTACAATTAGAAAGTTATGTCGAATACAACAATTATCATTACATATTGACCCTTTTGTGAATTTATATTTTACTTGTAAATTTTCTCCATTTGCTGCAATTAATGTTTCTTTTGTTCTTTCACAATATTTAGTAGGGATTATTCCTTCTTTTATACAGCTTGAATCTGCTCCACTATCTAATAAAACTACATATGTTTCTTTAAAATCTTCTACTGTTATTGTAACTAAAGCATACCACTTTTGAAATGTTATTTTATCTATTGTATTTAAATACTGTTTTTCATCCAATGGTTTTTCTGAAATAATTATTTCTTCCGTGGTTATAGGTTTTGAAGTAGAAGGTTGATTTTCTATTAATGTCATTTTAGCTTCTATTTCTAAGTCTTTAGTTTTTAATTCTATAATTTCTTTTTGTAATTGTTTTACTTGAATTTTTAAATTATTAATTTCTGTTTGAAGATCTTTAGTAGTTTCTTTTTTCAAATTATTTATGTTAGGGTATTTATCTAATAGTTTTGAAATACTAAATGGTTCAATTATTTTTGGCATTTTTTCTTCTTGTATAAATAAACTCTTTAATCTTTCTAAATATTCTTTTTTAGCTAAAGGATCTTCAATTTTTTCTATCATATCTAATAAAAATTCTTTATCTCCCTTTTTTGTTATTACATTTATGTATTTTGGATTATTTGAGCAGTTACAATCTTCTTCACTTTCTGAACTACTTTCATCATTGTAATAATCATCTTCTGTACTTTGTTTTTTTTTTCATTTATTAATAGACTTATTAATTTATTCTTTATTTCTTCATCTTCTGCACATATTTCATTTAATTTTTTTCTAATTTGCATTTATTCGCTTTATGTCCTACTTTTCCACATTTGTAACAAACAATTTTCTTTTTATAAAATTTTTTCTTTTTATCATATTTTTCATCTTTGTTAGATCTTTTATATTTTATATATTTTTATCCTTCTTACTTTTCTTTTTATATGCTGATGGTGATTTTATACCAAATGCTTCACAAAATGATCTTACTTCTTTTGTTTTGGAACCATACTTGATTTGAAGTTTTAACTCTGAACATAATATTAATCATTCTTTTTTCACAAAAGCAAATAATTGGCCAAAAGTAATATTTTCAAATGAAATAACATCTGTTCCTATTTCTTTTTGTAAATTGTCCATTATTCTTTGTGAAAATAAACTTGGTAATCCTGTAATAAATCTTTCTTTCCAAAATGAAGCATTACAATCTAGTCTTCTTAATACATTTGTTAAAAACATATCTTTATACCATCTAAAATCTGACAAAGTTGGACATCTTAAATTTGTTAAAAATGTTTTATTTGCATTTAACTCTTCTTTTGGATTTCCTACAAAATATATTACTATGGTAACGATTAAAAATTCTGCAGCATCTGATTGTACTTGGATATTACCTTGATCATCTTCTACTTCTATTGTATGATCTAATATTGATAATTTATCTTGAAGTGTTAAGGCATTATCCCACCAATTTTTTAATTGTCCGGTAAATCCTGATACTAGTAATGTTGCAATATTTCTTTCTTGAATATTTTTTAACTTATAAGCTAGTCTAGCCATTCCCATTTCTTGTAAAGTGTTTAGTACTTCATATTCTGCTCTTCCATCTATATTCCATTCAAAAATTGAATCTTCATCATATTTTGTGGTATGAAATTTTGATCTTTCTTCATATTGAATATCTGGGAGATTAGGTTTTGGATAATAATTTCTAGTGCTCACTATTTGCCAATCTTTTTTATTACATTTAAAAGGTCTTCTTCTTCTTATTTTATTTATTTGATTGTTATCTTCTTCTTTAAATTGCTCTTCTATAGGTAAAATTATATCTTCATCATTTTCCGAGTAGCTTGATTCTTCTGATGATATTTCTTCGTTTATTATATTATCTAATATATTTATTCTTGGAGTTTGAGTCTGAGCTTCTGTTGTTAGACTTTGCAATGTTTGAGATATTCTATTTAATATATTATCTGTATTATTTATTCTTTGAGTATTAACACTTTGAATTAATTCTTGCTCTCTATCTCTTGTTAAGCTTCTAGGTTGAAAATGTGGTGCTGAAACATCATTAGGAAATTTTGTAACTGGTTTCTGAATACTGTCTATTTTAGTACTTATTACTTCTATATGTTGTGATATAGTATGAAGAATTTGATTTGTGTAATTATTTTGCTGATATAATTTTTTAATATCATCTAGATTCACATTATTGCTACTACTACTTGCTTCTGCTTCTCGTCCTTTTTTGAAAGGGGATGCAATAACTTCTCCTTGTCCTAAATTAATTTTTACTTCTTGTAATGGAGGATGAATTGAGGTTACTACTTGATCGTCTTTTAATTTTCATTTTTTATATAAACTAGTTTGAACATTTATCTGTGGTGTATTATATATATCAATTATTCCTATTTTTGAAATATAGAATGATAACCAAGTAAAGAAGGGAAAATCAAATTTTTTATTTTCTAATTCTTTTTTCCATTCTAATATTAAATTTTCTTTACACTCTGGCGATAATTGAAAAAATCAAATTCTTTTTTCTGTATTTTCTTCATCATCAAAATCTTCTTGTAAATATTTATGATTTATTTTATATTCTTTACTTATTACATTTATTTCACCTCGCATTTGAGAATGTGTTGGGGAATATTTTGATTTATTTTGATTGATTACTTCTGGAACAGGAGTTTTAAATTTAAATGTTGAGGAACTTTCTGGAATAAAAGCTGTATCAATTGATTCATAACTAGATCTTCTAGCCGGAATCCATGAATGACTTGAAGTTGAAGATCTTTCTCTAAATGAAGAAAATCTTAACAAAACTTTTCCACCAGGTTCTTCTATAATATCTTCTACATTTGTTTGTTCTATGTTTCTTGGTGCTTGTGGATTTTGAATTATAAATTCATTAGGTATACTAATTTCGTTCCATTTTAATCTTTTGGGAGTATAAGTAGTAGGTCTATCTGCATCAACTTGTAATAATGTTGTTTCATCTTTTAAAGTTGGAGTCATGATAAATTTTGGATTTAATTGAGAAGACAATGGTCTATAATACATTCTATAGATTATAGCAAAATTCTTAGTATGTTTTTCAAATTCATCACCTTGTAAATGAATATCTAATATGACTGAATTCAGAACATGTGGATCTGTTAAGTCTACTGAAAAATTTGGAGCACAGTTAAAGTAAATTGGTCCATTACATACATTTGTTTGAATCATAGATAAAAGAGAGGTTTTATATCTTTTGAGTCTCGTATCTCTTAAAGCTAGATATATAGGAGCATCTACTCATAGATGGAATGATGGTTTTACCGCAACTTGAATTAAACCTATATGAATATATCTATATCCTTTACTAAGATATTTCTAAATTGTATTATGATTTAATAACGGAATTGTTTGATATTCTTCTTGAATAGAAATCGTTTCCTCGTGAGTTTTAACTGATAACGCTATTTTGAAATCTAAAGGGCCTATTCTATAAATATGTTCTATTTTTTCTTCTGGAATAGTCCAATCTGAATTATTTACAGGCATATGATATTCATGACTTTGTACTGTATTTGCTTGTTTTGAATTAGATCCTATCTTAAATTGTCTAAGAAATGCAGCCATGTTTAATATTTTATTTAGTCTTTTATCTTATCAGGAACAATCGAGCCTATGCGTGGAACATCCTATCCTGGACTTACCAACCGACTTACAAAGCTTCAAAATCTTACCAATAATAAGATAAAATCGTAAATGAAATATATAACATAAAAGCATAAATTAGAAATTTTATATAAGAAATAATTCAAAATTAGCAATAACTATGGTCTGGCTCTGATACCAGAACCAACCCAGGCATATAAAAGCATATAAAATTTAGATAAACTTGAGAAATAAGACTTACAAATAATCAGAGTGACCTTTGCAATGGAAGCTTTAAATTTCAGAGGCTTTTGGATGAGATCAAATTTCGAACTTTTATTGAACTTCTTGAATTAAAAGGCGTACAAAGAAATATAAAAACTGGAAGAGGAAAGTTTACAGAGAGAAATTCTTAGAATTGCTAAAAGACTCGATCCTCTTTCTTTTGATATTGAATCCTATTTATAGAGACTTCTTTCTTTGAATTTCATTTGTATTTTCATGCCGACACTTTCATTTGAATGTCATTTGCTTTTCTTGCCGACACCTTATCTTCTTGTAATTGGTTCTTTTGAGATTCTTATCTTATCTTGAAATCGGCATCTTTGAGATTGGCCGACAACTTTATCAAAAGTCTGTCGGGTCTTGAGCACATGGGCCACCGAAAGGATCAAAAGTGGATTCTGATGATGATCCGGCTGACTCATCTTTTTTATCTTCTTCCTTTTTATCTTGATTTTGCAAATAATTCAGATATTCTTTGAGCATTTCTGGATTTTGCATCATCTTTTTCATCAGGAAATCATTTGCAACTGTTTCCGTTGTTGAGCAGCTTTCTTTTTCTTTCTTTTGTGGGGTTGTTGGAATGTTAACTCCTTTGGTATTTTGCTAATTTGGATTTGTCCATTTGAGCTTCTCTCCTGTTTCCAAGAATCTTAAAACATTTCTCTGGTCACAGAATTCTTGATTGAATCCTATCCACCATTTGATCTTGAATTCTCGAACTAGTGACATTGGAAGTGGTTTTTCAAGTTCTTGATGAATTTTGAAACTCCAGCAAAAAATCCATGGTACTTTGAATTCCATATGGAATAATATTGGTCTTGTATACTCTTCCCCCCTTGCTTTTTTGAGATATGTTTGAAATCCCACGAGTACATTTGGAGGTAGAATGTCCTTTTGAGGACTAAACCATTGCCACCAATGATTGAACCAAATTGAGAATTCTCTGCAACAACTTTCTTTGAATGTAAAAAACTATGAATGATTGAATGGTCTATACAAAAAAGCACGATACCATGCCATTTTGTAATCTTGATAAGTAAATCCATTTGGAATGAATCTGACTGAGAAGGATTTCTTTGAATAAAGAGAAGTCCATTCATTGGGAGAACAAACTTTCTTTATAATGCATTTTGAATGACTAACAATTTCGGGGTTCTTTTGATCTGGAATAGGGAAAATTTCCACAGATTGAGTATCTGTAAGGATCAATTCATAATAATCCATATTTTTAGACGGATCATCTGGTTGCCAGAAACATTTTGAAGGAAAGATTCTTTGAGTAAAGGAATTGAGAGTGTTATAAAGAGGGACTTCTTGGAATCTAGTCAAAGTAATATGTTGAGTGAATGGTTTAGTAAAATATGAATTTTCTTTGGATTTTTCAGGAGTTCTTTGAATTTGTTGAGTTGGTCTTATTTGAGAGGAAGTTGGGGTACGAGCAGCTTGACTATAAGTCAATGCTGGAAAATCTTGCAATAATTGGAATCTATTTTGAGTTACAGGAGTAAGACTCATCTCATAGTCTTGAGGAGTCTTAGGTCTAGAACTTCTTGCTTTTGAATCCATGATCCTGCAAAATTCAAAGTCAAGAAATAATTTTGTTGAGTTTCTCTCGAAGCTGTTTAATTTGTTGGTCATAATATTGAATCTCTTCTTGAGGATGACCGGCTTTTTTGAGGACATCTTTAAAAATAATATTGGAATTAATTTGTCTTTTGAGAAGAAAGGCTTTTTCTTTTGGAGTCTGAACAGACCAAAAACTTGGTCTAATATAAACTGGGGAATGATTTTGAATTTGATGATGAGGAATAGGCTGAATTTGTCCTTGTGAATTTTTAATAAAGTAAGTATGATATCTATGGGAAATGTTTTTATCTTTTCTTTGAAGAATAGGATCGTCCCTTTCTTTTCTCAGCCTGTGAATGTATTCTTTGTGGGTTTCACGTTCCATTTCCCTGTAAAAACTCTCTAGTCAAGAAGTCAGGAAGAGAATTATTTTCTCCTTTGATAAATTCTATTTCGAAATCAAATATAGATAAAATTGCTTGCCATCTAGCAAATATTTGTTTTGAAACAATATTTTGAACATCTTTTTGTAAAAATTTTTTCGCTGATTTACAGTCTATTCTAAGTAAAAATTTTTTATTATATAAATCATCTTGAAATTTTGATATACATAGTACTATAGATAAAATTTCATTTTTGATAGTAGAATAATTCTTTTGTGGACCGGACCAAGTTCCTGAATGGAATCTAACTAATTCTTCTTTTAGATCATCTATTTTTTGTTTTAGAATTCCTCCATATCCTAATTCTGATGCATCTGTTTCGACTATCATAAAAGCTTTAGGATGAGGAAGACATAAACATGGTAATGATTCAATTTTTCCTTTAAGATATTTAATTTTTTGAGTATGTTCTTCGGTCCATGGTTTAGGATTTTTCTTTAGTCTATCAAACAATATAGAAGAAACCTCTACTATATACAAAATTGAATTTATAATTTCAATGGTCTTTTGGCTCTTTAGGATTTACCAGTTTGAAAAGCATCCTTGTGTTACTTTTCCAAAACACATATATTACAAAATCTATTAGAATTTTTGATATTAGGCAGCTACCAATCATTATTTTATTGGTCAAAGATTTCAAACTGTTAAACATTAAATGATCTAATTGTATATGCCATAACCAATTATTGTCATCTATCACTGTATTCAGACTGGAAAATTTGCACTATTCAAATTCAGTGACAATAAGCAATTTGAGTCATTGACATACTAACAATCATTCCTTTATTTCTATCAAAAATAGTATGTAAGGATCGAAGACAACCTAAGAGGGGGGTAAATTAGGTGGTTTAAAAACTAGCCAAGATGTGAGTTACTTTTTCGAAAACTTGCCCTCTTTTTCTAAAGGACCTCACAAAGGAACAATCAATGAATAAGCACAAGTGCTTGCGAGTAGAAGAAATAAGCAATTTATATTGCAAGACAGTAAGTAAAAGGATAGAATAGCAAACCAAGTTTCAAACTCGACTTGAGTTTGAATATCACTTTATATAGCAAGTTTCTTTAAGTTGATCAACTTACAACCAATCTCTTGTGTACAAAGGAAGGATCACTTCCTCCTTGCCCCAAGTCTCACTTGATCAAGGAAGGAAGTTTTACAATCTCTCGGATAACCCTCACTAAGCTACACTATTGAAGAAATTGAAACACACTTGAAAAGCATAATGAAAATTACACAACTAAGAGTACAAATCTTCTTTTTGGAGTATTCTCACACTTGAATCACTCAAGATCTGATGTAGTCTCAATGTGCAAAAGTGCTTCTAAAGTGGTTGACTTTTTCTATTTATAAGAGACCAAAAAGTACTCCAATTAATGCTGTCAATGGATAGAAGGCAGCCGAAGAGTCAATTAGCCGTTGGTGGTGTCGGACGTCTGATAGGCAGGTTTTCCGCGTCCGATCGTAGGTTCAAGAAGTTTTCTTGAAATGTTTAGGACGTCTGGTGCTTCAATACTTTGCGTCCGAAGTGTCGTACCGTTTGTCGGACGTCCGGTACTCAGGTATTGTTCGTCTGAACGAAGTCAGTGAGTTTAGAGAACTTGGGTACCTTTACTTATTATTCTCTCCTGGCACGCTCAGAGACTGTCCCCGCGCGAGTATCCGTTTTCGTCTCTCGAATATACATCGCGCGAACATGCTGCATCACAATAGGCCGATGCAGACTTTTTGTGCGTCCGACACATGCTTCAACATTTGTTAGCCTGTTTTGCTCCAAATCTGAAAACATCTATTTAGGGAATATTAATAACATCCATTTGTTTTGTAATCATCAAAAGATACGGACTGAGATGAACAATCTCCCCCTTTTTGATGATGACAAAACAATGGATGGAGCAAAAAAAAAGTATAGCTTCCCCTTACATAATGCATCTCCCTCTTAGCTTAAGAACAAAATTTAAATACAACCTTCAGAATAATGTTCACCCTTGTTTACTCAGAAAAGGATGACTCCCCTTCACATAGAGAGTTCATATCAACCATGGATGAGTTCCCCTCACATAGAAAGTTCATATCCAATCCATTTCTCCCCCTTTTTGTCATCATTAAATCAACCATGGCCATATTACCAACAATATTGTTCAGCATTCATCCAACAAATCATGAGTTTAACAAATCATAGGAACAACAAATTCATTACAGACCAGCAGACATTCATTCAAAATATTGTCCAACAAATTCATATCTAGAATATTGTCTAATAAACAGTGTCAGACATTCATCCAAAAACATAGGAATAACAAGTCAAGAGTTCAAAGCACACAAAATATCCAAATATTCTTACAGACCAGCAGTGAAAGGGAAAGTAGAAGTTTTAATACAAAACACATAAAGTTTGAAACGCAAAGGATGCCAAGAACCTATTATGAACTACCATGAGGTGCATGTGCCTAGGGGTGCCTAAAATGTGATCTTGGAGGATCTAGGCCTTCTTCTAGTCAGACGAAACTGTGAGGACCCGTAAAATTCTTTATATATTTTTTTTAAAAATGCCCTTTTATTTGGGAATTATTCATTTATTATGACCCTACTACCCAATCACCCTACAATAAGTGTAAATGAATATAGAAGTAAGGGTTTCGTTGTCCGTTTTCAAGTTAGAGCGAATTAGGGTTTTCACATTTTTCCGTAGTGTGACTATTCGGTACGGAGTGAGGATCAAATTTGGTAGGTAAGAGTGACTTTTGGATGAGGAAATATTATATGATTTGAAGTGATAATAATAAGTTAGTGATTAGAAGGTAAAAACCCTAGTATACGTGATTTAAGAAAAAACGGCTCGAACCGACGGGTATCGATCACTACCGATTGAACCCACCACTTGACCACCACTTCCCTACCACCACATACCCTTGATATTTTTGCAAAATATCTCCCTCATCCTCAGCCATATAGCCGAAATATGTGGGCCAAAATGCAAGGAAAAGAAAGTAAAATTTGGATGGTTTTGGTGGTGACAAGTGTTGGTCATCTATGGTCCCTTGACCAACCCTTTTGTCTTGCCTTCTTATCTCTCATTTCAGCTCATTTCCCTCATTTTCTTTTTGTTTTGGCCGAGAGCAAGGAGAGGCAAAAGAGTGAGGAGAGTTTTCAATCTTCTACCTTGAATCCAACCTTTTGAGTGCAACCAAGAAAAACTAAACCGATTAATCACTAGTTTGGAAGCTTGGGAAGCTTAAGGAACCAAAAATTTCAAGGAGAGGTGGAGGATCATTCTTGCAAGCTCTTGTCTTGAGGTATAATGGCTGATCAACCTTTCTTTCTCCATTAATCATGATTAAGTTGGGTATTAATGTTAGTATTGTGCTTGTGATGCTTGTTCCAAGTGATTTTGCTGATTAGATGGATGACTTTTGAGCTAGGGTTTCTTGTGGGTTAGGTGTTGTATGATGTATATATCTTGTATATAATCTTGTAAAGGAGATGGTAGTGGTAGTTTCAAGGTAAAAATGTGAATTATAGCTTGAATATAACAAAATTCCAGATTTCTGGAAATTGTAACTTTAGTTCTGTCCGGTTCCATTTCAGAATGTTAGAGGCCGAATTAGGCTTAGTATAAAACATGAAAGTTGTATAGAATGATGTTTTATAGTTTCCTGCAAAAATTTCAGTGCAATCGGAGCAACGTAACCTGTGAAAAGATAAAAATACCCATGACTCTCATAGGTTTAGTCCAATGGCCAGTTTTGATATTTCACACCATTAACCGTGTCTGTTCACCCTGATGTGTACTGAATTAGCATTTACCCAAAACACAAAAATTGTAGGGCTATGTCTTCTCTTTCCAACGCCCCTGAAATCACGTCGTTTGGACTCCGGTAGCCTGAGTTATTATTGTTTAAACGTAGCGCGGTTAACTGACCTATTTGTGCGCTTCTGGTTTAGTAAGTCGAAATTTTGACCTAGATACACTACGAACTGGACTAGGTGATCTTCATCAAAGTTGTAGCTCTCAGCCTTAGCGTCGAAACAGTATAAATTGCACACAAATCTGATAGGCGTAGCTTCAGTTGTGTCCGTTAAGCAAAACAACGTCAAATCTGTCTTTTGCTAAACTTCATTTGCGCACATGCCGTTAGCTTGATTTTGTACTTGTATGCCCTTGAGCCTATTGAACGGCTATTGAAATGAGTTTGTTTTGTGTGTAACTTTGGGTTTGATTGAGGAAAAGAATGAAGCCATAAATGGCTGAAAATAGGAAAATACAAAGGGCGTGCTGCCCAAATTTACGCTCACGGATTAGGTAGACATACTTGTAGCTTGAGTAAGGGTTAAGAGCGATTACCACTTGAACTATCTAGGATATTTGCGCCTTCTTTTACCGAGGTATATAGGTAAGGATTTGGTCGAACTTGTACCCTTGAGAAATACAACCATGACTACTAGAAATACGTTTTCCTTGTACTTTTGATTCAAATGGCATTTCCAAGTATAAATGTTAAAAAGTTATATAGTTTGAAAAGCGAGCGAGTGTTTCACGAATATTCTCCAAGTGAATTTTCATTTCTTGATTCTTATTGAACAAAACGTCTAAGTTTCGAACCTTAGTCGATTTTCAAAGTTCTGAAACAAAGTTTTATCGCAGATTTGGACTCCAAACCCGAAGTATAACCCTGGCGTGATTACTAAGGGCACTTCATTTTGGTGAGTGCTTCCAAATACCTGATTGAACTGGACACTTGTTTCCAATACTTGATCAATATGATTAAATGATATATGATTGGTTTGATCGGACAAGAGTGTACTTTATCGCACTTGCCCTTATTTGATATATACTTGTTTATTGTTGAAATTGATTTGATATACTTGTTTATGATGTGCGCACTTCCTGGAATTCCAGAAACCCTGCGGCAAGTTACTCGAGTCGAGCCGGCAAGGGCTTGGTCGATTGGGTAACGAACCCTGGGTCTCTTGTTTGTCGAGTGGAGTGATATCTCCTCAACTAATCGGTATACTCGAGTATTACCACCCGTGTTTATTGAGGATTTTGGGCCCAGTAGGGGGTTTGAATGGTGGATGGAGAGTAGTGTAAGTGGTGTTCTACTGGATTGGTTACTTACTTGAAAGTTGACGGAGTGTCAACTATTACGTGATCAAGCTCCTGGTGATGCATTGGGAATTTGGCTCCTGAGAGCCATTCGTATCCTTATACTTTGAGATGATTGTTACTTGTAGTGTTATTGTTTCTTTTAAAACTTTACACTCGCTCATTTTGAGATTCCTACTTGAAGTGTTATTGCTTACTTTTATGAACTCTTCATGCTCGTTACTTTGCTATATCGAAAACTTGCACTTATAAATAATGGTCAATTTGCTATTTGGAACCTCACTGGGCTTTTATCTCATTCCACGCCATTTGTTTTCCTTACAGGGGTACGAGCGAGGCGTGAGACGTGTACAGATTAGCGTAGTCTAGTTGTTTTGAATTTTGTAATTGTACTCGAACGAGTCGCTCGATTAGGGTTGAATGTACTGAGAACTTAAATATTTTGATGTATTTGGAACTGTATGGATGGTTGAGATAGAAATGAATGTATTCGTATGTTCCAAACTTGGGAACCGTTATTTCGTTTATTACTGAGGTTGCACCTTATTTTAATTGATACGAGTGAGTGAGTCCTGACGAGAGTTTGGCAGGCGGTCCGCTAAACCCTAGGGTACGCCCAGGGGGAGGTGGGGCCGTCACAGA